>NW_021163363.1:0-94031 GCF_004324835.1 Dendronephthya gigantea | reverse complement strand
TGCACATAAACATTAAAAAAATCGTTGCCGCACATGCGCAAACGATTTTTTCATCGAAATATTGCTTCTACCTTAAAGATTTAACTTTTTTTGACATCCCGAATGATGCGGTGCACAAAAACATTGAAAAATCGTTGCCGCGCTTGCGCGAACCATTTTTCATCGAAATAATACTGCTACCTTAAAGTTTTAACTGTTTTTGGGCATGCCGAAAGTCACGGTGCACAAAAACATTGAAAAATTCGTTGCCGCGCATGCGCAAACGAGTTTTCATTCAAATAATTCTTCTACCCTAAAGATTTAACTGTTTTTGGGCATCTCGAATGTCGCTGTGAACAAAAACATTAAAAAAATCGTTGCCGCGAATGCGCAAACGATTTTTCATGGAAAAAATGCTGCTACCGTCGAGATTTAAAAGTTTTTGGGCATCCCAAATGTCGCGGTGAACAAAAACCTTAAAAAAATCGTCGCCGCGCATGCACAAACGATTTTTCATCGAAATAATGCTGCTACCCTTGAGATTTAACAGTTTTTGTGAATCCTGAATGTCGCGGTGCACAAAAACATTGAAAAATTCGTTTCCGCGTATGCGCAAATTATTTTTCATGGAAATAATGCTGCTACCCTCGAGATTTAACAGTTTTTGGGCATCCCGAATGTCGCAGTGCACAAAAACATTGAAAAAATTGTTGCCGCGCATGCGCAAACAATTTTTTATCGAAATAATGCTTCAACCCTAAAGGTTTAACTGTTTTTGGGCATCCCGAATGTCGCGGTGCACACAAAAATTAAAAAAATGGTTGCCGCACATGCGCAAACGATTTTTCATCGAAATAATGCTTCTACTATAAAGATTTAACTGTTTTTTGGCATGCCGAAAGTCGCGGTGCACAAAAACATTGAAAAATTCGTTTCCGCACATGCGCAAACGATTTTTCATCAAACTAATGCTTCCACCACGTGATTAACTGTTTTTGGGCGTCCCGAATGTCGCGGTGAACAAAAACATTGTCGCCGCGCATGGGCAAACGAGTTTTCATCGAAATAATGCTTCTACCCAAAAGATTTAAACTGTTTTTGGGCCTCGAATGTCGCAGTGAACAAAAAACATTAAAAAAATCGTCGCCGCGCATAGGCAAACACGAGTTTCATCGAAAGCTTCTACCCAAAGATTTAACTGTTTTGGGCATCTCGAATGTCGCAGAGAACAAAAACATTAAAAAAAATCGTCGCCGCGCATAGGCAAACGAGTTTTCATCGAAATAATGCTTCTACCCTAAAGATTTAACTGTTTTTGGGCATCCCGAATGTCGCGGTGCACAAAAACATTGAAAAAATCGTTGCCGCGCATGCGCAAACGATTTTTCATCGAAATAATGCTGCTACCCTCGAGATTTAACAGTTTTTGGGAATCCCGAATATCGCGGTGCACAAAAACATTAAAAAAATCGTTGCCGCACATGCGGAAACGATTTTCATCAAAATAATGCTCTACCCTAAAGATTTAACTGTTTTTGGGCATCCCGAATGTCGCGGTGCACAAAAAAATTAAAAAAATCGTTGCCGCACATGCGCAAACGATTTTATCAAAATAATGCTTTTACCCTAATAAAGATTTAACTGTTTTTGGGCATCCCGAATGTCAAGGTGCAAAAAAACATTAAAAAAATCGTTCCCGTGCATGCGCAAACGATTTTTCATCAAAATAATGCTGCTACCCTCAAGATTTAACAGTTTTTGGGCATCCCGAATGTCGCGGTAAACAAAAACATTGAAAAAATCGTTGCCGCGCATGCCAAACGAGTTTTTAATCGAAAATAATGCTTCTACCTTAAATATTTGACTGTTTCTAGGAATCCCGAATGTCGCGGTGCACAAAAACAGTGAAACAATCGTTGCTGCGCATGCGCAAACAATTTTTCATTGAAATAATGCTGCTACCCTCGAGATTTAAGAGTTTTTGGGCATCCCGAATGTCGCGGTGCACAAAAACATTGAAAAAATATTTGCTGCGTATGCGCAAACGATTTTTCATAGATATAATGCTGCTACCCCCAAGATTTACCAGTTTTTGGTCATCCCGAATGTCGCGGTGCACAAAAACATTTAAAAAATCGTTGCCGCGCATGCGCAAATCATTTTTCATCGAAACAATGCTTCTACCTTAAATATTTAACTGTTTCTGGGAATCCCGAATGTCGCGGTGCTCAAAAACATTGAAAAAATCGTTGCCGCACATGCGCAAACGATTTTTCATCAAAATAATGCTTCTACCCTAAAGATTTAACTGTTTTTGGGCATCCCGAATTTCGCGGTGCACAAAAACGTTAAAAAATATTTGCCGCACATGCGCAAACGACTTTTCATCAAAATAATGCTTTTACCCTAAAGTTTTAACTGTTTTTGGGCATCCCGAATGTCGCGGTGCAAAAAAACATTAAAAAAATCGTTCCCGTGCATGCGCAAACGATCTTTCATCATAATAATTTTGCTACCCTCGAGATTTAACAGTTTTGGGGCATCCCGAATGTCGCGGTAAACAAAAACATTGAAAAAATCGTTGCCGCGCATGCGCAAACGAGTTGTCATCGAAATATTGCTTCTCCCTTAAATATTTAACTGTTTCTGGGAATCCTGAATGTCGCGGTGCACAAAAACATTGAAAAAATCGTTTCCGCGCATGCGCAAACAATTTTTCATTGAAATAATGCCGATACCCTAAAGATTTAACTGTTTTTGGGCATCCCGAATGTCGGCGTGCACAAAAACAAAAAAATCGTTGCCGCACATGCGCAAACGATTTTTCATCGAAATAATGCTTCTACCCTAAAGATTTAACTGTTTTTTGGCATGCCGAATGTCGCGGTGCACAAAAACATTGCAAAAATCGTTGCCGCGCTTGCACAAAAAATTTTTCATTGAAATAATGCTGCTACCTTCAAGATTAAACTGTTTTTGGGCATCCCGAAAGTCGCGGTGCACAAAAACATTGAAAAAATCGTTGCCGAAAATGTGCAAACAATTTTTCATCGAAATAATGCTTCAACCCTAAAGATTTAACTGTTTTTGGGCATCCCGAATGTCGCGGTGAACAAAAACATTAAAAAAATCGTTGCCGCGCATGCGCAAACGATTTTTCATAGAAATAATGCTGCTACGCTCGAGATTTAACAGTTTTTGGGCATCCCGAATATCGCGGTGCACAAAAACAATAAAAAAATCGTTGCCGCACATGCGCAAACGTTTTCTCATCAAAATAATGCTTTTACCCTAAAGATTTAACTGTTTTTGGGCAACCCGAATGTCGCGGTGCAAAAAAACATTAAAATAATCGTTTCCGTGCTTGCGCAAACGATTTTTCATCATAATAATTTTGCTACCCTAATGATTTAACAGTTTTTGGGCATCCCGAATTTCGCGGTAAACAAAAAAATTGAAAAAATCGTTGCCGCGCATGCGCATAAAATTTTTCAAGGAAATAATGCTGCTACCCTAAAGATTAAACTGTTTTTGGGCATCCCGAATGTCGCAGTGCACAAAAACAAAAAAATCGTTGCCGCACATGCGCAAACGATTTTTCATCGAAATAATGCTTCTACCCTAAAGATTTAACTGTTTTTTGGCATCCCGAATGTCGCGGTGCACAAAAACATTGCTAAAATCGTTGCCGTGCTTGCACAAAAAATTTTTCATTGAAATAATTCTGCTACCTTCAAGATTAAACTGTTTTTGGGCATCCCGAAAGTCGCGGTGCACAAAAACATTGAAAAAATCGTTGCCGAGAATGCGCAAACAATTTTTCATCGAAATAATGCTTCAACCCCAAAGATTTAACGGTTTTTGGGCAACCCGAATGTCGCGGTGAACAAAAACATTAAAAAAATCGTTGCCGCTCATGCGCAAACGATTTTTCAAAGAAATAATGCTGCTACGCTCGAGATTTAACAGTTTTTGGTCATCCCGAATGTCGCGGTGCACAAAAACATTGAAAAAATCGTTGCCGAGAATGCGCAAACAATTTTTCATCGAAATAATGCTTCAACCCCAAAGATTTAACTGTTTTTGGGCATCCCGAATGTCGCGGCGAACAAAAACATTAAAAAATTTTTTGCCGCGCATGCGCAAACGATTTTTCATAGAAATTAATCTGATACCCTCGAGATTTAACAGTTTTTTTGGCATCCGGAATGTCACGGTGCACAAAAACATTGAAAAAATCGTTGCCACGCATGCGCAAACAATTTTTCATGGAAATAATGCTGATACCCTAAAGATTTAACTGTTTTTGGGCATCCCGAATGTCGCGGTGCACAAAAACAATAAAAAAATCGTTGCCGCACATGCGCAAACGATTTTTCATCGAAATAATGCTTCTACCTTAAACATTTAACTGTTTTTGGGCATCCCTAATGTCGCGGTGCACAAAAACATTGCAAAAATCGTTGCAGCGCTTGCGCAAACAATTTTTCATCGAAATAATGCTGCTACCTAAAAGATTTAACTATTTTTGGGCATCCCGAAAGTCGCGGTGCACAAAAACATTGAAAAAATTGTTGCCGCACATGCGCAAACGATTTTTAATCGAACTAATAATGCTACCCTCGAGATTTAACAGTTTTTGGGAATCTCGAATGTCGCGGTGCACAAAAACATTGAAAAAATCGTTGCCGAGAATGCGCAAACAATTTTTCATCGAAATAATGCTTCAACCCCAAAGATTTAACTGTTTTTGGGCATCCCGAATGTCGCGGTGCACAAAAACATTGAAAAAATTGTTGCCGCACATGCGCAAACGATTTTTAATCGAACTAATAATGCTACCCTCGAGATTTAACAGTTTTTGGGAATCTCGAATGTCGCGGTGCACAAAAACATTGAAAAAATCGTTGCCGAGAATGCGCAAACAATTTTTCATCGAAATAATGCTTCAACCCCAAAGATTTAACTGTTTTTGGGCATCCCGAATGTCGCGGTGCACAAAAACATTGAAAATATCTATGCCGCGCATGCGCAAACGAGTTTTCATGGAAATAATGCTTCCACCCTAAAGATTTAACTGTTTTGGGCATCCCGAATATCGCGGTGAACAAAAAGATTAAAAAAATCGTCGCTGCGCATGTGCAAATGATTTTTCATGGAAATAATGCTGCTACCCTCGAGTAATAATGCCCAAAAACATTGAAAAAATCGTTGCCGCGCATGCGCAAACGATTTTTCATCGAAATAATTCTGCTACCCTCGAGATTTAACAGTTTTTGGGCATCCCGAATGTCGCTGTGCAGAAAAACATTAAAAAAATCGTTTCCACGCATGCGCAAACTATTTTTAATGGAAATAATGCTGCTATTCTAAAGATTTAACTGTTTTTGGGCATCCCGAATGTCGCGGTACACAAAAACATTAAAAAAATCGTACCCGCGCATGCGCAAATCATTTTTCATCGAAATAATGCTGCTACCCTCGAGATTTAACAGTTTTTGGGAATCCCGAATGTCGCGGTGCACAAAAACATTGAAAAAATCGTTGCCGAGAATGTGCAAACCATTTTTCATCGCAATAATGCTTCAACCCCAAAGATTTAAATGTTTTTGGGCATCCCGAATGTCGCGGTGACAAAAACATTAAAAAAATCGTTGCCGCAATTGCGCAAACGATTTTTCATAAAAATAAATCTGATACCCTCGAGATTTAACAGTTTTTTGGCATCCCGAATGTTGCAGTGTACAAAAAAATTGAAAAAATCGTTGTCGCGCATGCGCAAACTATTTTTCATGGAGATAATGCTGCTACCCTAAAGATTTAACTGTTTTTGGGCATCCCGAATGTCGCGGTGCACAAAAACATTGAAAAAATTGTTGCTGCGCATGCGCATACAATTTTTCAAGGAAATAATGCTGCTACCCTAAAGATTTAACTATTTTTGGGCATCCCGAAAGTCGCGGTGCACAAAAACATTGAAAAAATTGTTGCCGCGCATGTGCAAACGATTTTTCATCGAACTAATGCTGCTACCCTCTAGATTTAACAGTTTTTGGGCATCCCGAATGTCGCGGTGCACAAAAACATTGAAAAAATCGTTAACACGCATGCGCAAACAATTTTTCATGGACATATTACTGCTACCCTAAAGACTTAACTGTTTTTGGGCATCCCGAATGTCGCGGTGCACAAAAACATTAAAAAAAAACGTTGCCGCGCAAGCGCAAATCATTTTTCATCGAAATAATGCGGCTACCCTCGAGATTTAACAGTTTTTGGGCATCCCGAATGTCGCGGTGCACAAAAACATTGAAAAAATCGTTGCCGAGAATGCGCAAACAATTTTTCATCGAAATTATGCTTCAACCCCAAAGATTTAACTGTTTTTTGGCATCCCGAATGTCGCGGTGCACAAAAACATTGAAAATATCGTTGCCGCGCATGCCCAAACGAATTTTCATGGAAATAATTCTTTTACCCTAAAGATTTAACTGTTTTATGCATCCCGAATGTCACGGTGCACAAAAACATTGAAAATATCGTTGCCGCGCATGCGCAAACGAGTTTTCATGGAAATAATATTGCTACCCTAAAGACTTAACTGTTTTTGGGCATCCCGAATGTCGCGGTGCACAAAAACATTGAAAAAATCGTTGCCGAGAATGCGCAAACAATTTTTCATCGAAATAATGCTTCAACCTTAAAGATTTAACTGTTTTTGGGCATCCCGAATGTCGCGGTGCACAAAAACTTTGAAAATATCTATGCCGGGCATGCGCAAACGAGTTTTCATGGAAATAATGCTTCCACCCTAAAGATTTAACTGTTTTGGGCATCCCGAATGTCGCGGTGAACAAAAAAATTAAAAAAATCGTCGCTGCGCATGCGCAAATGATTTTTCATGGAAATAATGCTGCTACCCTCGAGTAATAATGCCCAAAAACATTGAAAAAATCGTTGCCGCGCATGCGCAAACGATTTTTCATCGAATTAATTCTGGTACCCTCGAGATTTAACAGTTTTTGGGCATCCCGAATGTCGCTGTGCAGAAAAACATTAAAAAAATCGTTTCCACGCATGCGCAAACTATTTTTAATGGAAATAATGCTGCTATCCTAAAGATTTAACTGTTTTTGGGCATCCCGAATGTCGCGGTACCCAAAAACATTAAAAAAATCGTACCCGCGCATGCGCAAATCATTTTTCATCGAAATAATGCTGCTACCCTCGAGATTTAACAGTTTTTGGGAATCCCGAATGTCGCGGTGCACAAAAACATTGAAAAAATCGTTGCCGAGAATGTGCAAACCATTTTTCATCGCAATAATGCTTCAACCCCAAAGATTTAAATGTTTTTGGGCATCCCGAATTTCGCGGTGACAAAAACATTAAAAAAATCGTTGCCGCAATTGCGCAAACGATTTTTCATAGAAATAAATCTGATACCCTCGAGATTTAACAGTTTTTTGGCATCCCGAATGTTGCGGTGTACAAAAACATTGAAAAAATCGTTGTCGCGCATGCGCAAACAATTTTTCATGGAAATAATGCTGCTACCCTAAAGATTTAACTGTTTTTGGGCATCCCGAATGTCGCGGTGCACAAAAACATTGAAAAAATTGTTGCTGCGCATGCGCATACAATTTTTCAAGGAAATAATGCTGCTACCCTAAAGATTTAACTATTTTTGGGCATCCCGAAAGTCGCGGTGCACAAAAACATTGAAAAAATTGTTGCCGCGCATGCGCAAACGATTTTTCATCGAACTAATGCTGCTACCCTCTAGATTTAACAGTTTTTGGGCATCCCGAATGTCGCGGTGCACAAAAACATTGAAAAAATCGTTAACACGCATGCGCAAACAATTTTTCATGGACATATTACTGCTACCCTAAAGACGTAACTGTTTTTGGGCATCCCGAATGTCGCGGTGCACAAAAACATTAAAAAAAAACGTTGCCGCGCAAGCCCAAATTATTTTTCATCGAAATAATCCGGCTACCCTCGAGATTTAACAGTTTTTGGGAATCCCGAATGTCGCGGTGCACAAAAACATTGAAAAAATCGTTGCCGAGAATGCGCAAACAATTTTTCATCGAAATTATGCTTCAACCCCAAAGATTTAACTGTTTTTTGGCATCCCGAATGTCGCGGTGCACAAAGACATTGAAAATATCGTTGCCGCGCATGCCCAAACGAATTTTCATGGAAATAATTCTTTTACCCTAAAGATTTAACTGTTTTGGGCATCCCGAATGTCACGGTGCACAAAAACATTGAAAATATCGTTGCCGCGCATGCGCAAACGAGTTTTCATGGAAATAATATTGCAACCCTAAAGACTTAACTGTTTTTGGGCATCCCGAATGTCGCGGTGCACAAAAACATTGAAAAATCGTTGCGGAGCATGCGCAAACAATTTTTCATCGAAATAATGCTTCAACCCTAAAGATTTAACTGTTTTGGGTCATCCCGAATGTTGCATTGAACAAAAACATTAAAAAAATCGTTACCGCGCATGCGCAAACGATTTTTCATAGAAATAATATTACTACCCTCTAGATTTAACAGTTTTTGAGCATTCCCAATGTCGCAATGCACAAAAACATTAAAAAAAGCGTTGCCGCGCATGCGCAAACAATTTTTCATGGAAATAATGCTGCTACCCTAAAGATTCAACTGTTTCTGGGCATCCCAAATGTCGCGGTGCACAAAAACATTAAAAAAATCGTTGCCGCGCATGCGCAAACGATTTTTCATCGAAATAATGCTGCTACCCTCGAGATTTAACAGTTTTTGGGAATCCCGAATGTCGCGGTGCACAAAAACATTGAAAAAATCGTTGCCGAGAATGCGCAAACAATTTTTCATCGAAATAATGCTTCAACCCCAAAGATTTAACTGTTTTTTGGCATCCCGAATGTCGCGGTGCACAAAAACATTGAAAATATCGTTGCCGCGCATGCGCAAACGAATTTTCATGGAAATAATGCTTCTACCCTAAAGATTTAACTGTTTTGGGCATCCCGAATGTCACGGTGCACAAAAACATTGAAAATATCGTTGCCGCGCATGCGCAAACGAGTTTTCATGGAAATAATGCTTCTACCTTAAAGATTTGACTGTTTTGGTCATCCCGGATGTCGCGGTGCACAAAAACATTGAAAAAATCGTTGCCGCGCTTGCGCAAACGATTTTTACCGAAATAATGCTGCTATCTTCAAGATTTAACTGTTTTTGGGAATCCCGAATGTCGCGGTGCACAAAAACATTAAAAAAATTGTGTTGGCGCATGCGCAAGTGAATTTTTCATCGAAATAATGCTTCTACGCTAAAGATTTAACTTTTTTTGGAAATCCCGAATGTCGCGGTGCACAAAAACTTTGAAAATATCGTTGCGGCGCATGCGCAAACGATTTTTCATGGAAATAATGCTGCTACCCAATAATAGTGTTGTCAATAATAGACATCATGGCGTATGGACGTGTATTTGACAACTCCGTTATTATTGAAGATCATTTTAGTTTTAATCAAGAAATTGATGAACATAGTATGGTGACATCAACACCTGCTAAACAATCAAATCTTATCGAAATAAATGACGAATTGGTTTGGAATGGTTCGTATGAGAATCTGAAATTGTTTATACAATCCGACTTGGGAATCGAAGGGCAGTGGAAATCTACCGGCGGAGAAGTAAAGAAATTCACAAGTAAAAACTATGTATTGAAGTGGCATAGTAAAACGAAGCAAAAGCTTGTGGTATTTCAAGACGACGAGAATCAAAGCCTTCGACAAAAACTTGTAAAATTTGCTTCGTTAAATAAAGCCAAGAACGGTGACGAAGATTATCATGACGAACATCTAGCGTGCAGCAAAGCCGAAGAAAACTCAAACCCGGTCAAAATCACTCAAAATCCATCGACCAATGCCAACGAGCATGAACGCAAAAACTTAATTCTACCAAATCATTACGTACATCCGGGCTAACATGAGATGCGCACACACCGCCACGAGATCAGTGCATTTCATCTACGCTGTAAGATCGGTCACGTTTTTAATTGCTCAAATCGTCGCTTGTTCTTCGAGTTTATTCAGGTATTTATCCATTTTATTTTTAAAAAGCAGTGTTTTTTCCTTTATCAATTTTATCTTTGGATATTTGCGGAATTTTACTGTGTAACGTGTTACACTAGACGCTTCAGCAATGTATTGCTGAGCCTAGCGAATATTTCAAATTTGTTTTGTCTGGGGAGACGTGTCTCCGCTTTGTATATTACCAATTGTTGAGAGTATAACGTATTATACTGCTTCAGCGTTACTGCTGTTGTGTCACGTTCGTGAACGTGAATAAAAGTAGCAGGTTCAGTTTTGTATGAACGTTTTCAGTTATGGCTGATTCGTCGCCTACGGACATAAGTGAACCATCGACTATGGCTCAATTTAAAACAATGTTTACCAGTCTGCTCTCTGAAGCGAAAAATGAGATATTATCTCAAGTCAAATCATCTATTGATCAAGTCTACACAGACTTTGAAGTCGTCGAGGACGTTGTAACTCGAAACAATGAGGAAAACGATCTGCTTCAAAATTCGGCGGCGCTAGGAAAAGACGACCACGTTGCATCAGAGGCGGGGAGTGATATAGAGTCTCGAGCTTCGCTAGCAGAGAAGGTTGATGCCCTGAGTACACCTGCAGCAGCGGATGGCCAGACAGAATTAAAAATGTTGGTAAAAGAGTTTACTCCCGTAGAAAAAACCTCGCTTGCTTTAAGTACCGATTTAGCTGAGTTGGTGAATGGACTGATTAATGACAAGTTGCCCAAAGAAAAACTGGCCCAGTTACAAGAGAAGTACCTCCGACCTGAAAATTGTCCTTTGTTGATACCGCCAAAGATTAATAAACAGATATGGCAGCAACTTCGTCAAGAAACTAGAAATTGTGACTCGGCTTTGCAGAAGACTCAAGGTTTGGTGATGGCTGGTATTTATGCCATCGTCCACACATGTCAGGAGTTACAAGGAAAACCTATGGATGGCCTCATCCACGCAGTCGTCCTTCTACTTTCTGCTAACCGAGAGTTCAATCTAAAGCGAAGAGACCTGCTACGTCCAGACCTCAACAAGCAATATGTTGCTTTATGTAATCCTTCCACTTCGATTTCCACTTTTTTGTTTGGTGATGATCTCAACAAAGAAGTCGAAGACTTGACAAAATCCAACAAATTAAGTGGCAGAGTACATTCAAACCGACGATTTGAACCTTATAGACCACCTTCTGGGCGTGGTTCAAGACTGCAGAGTCGTTTTGGATCACAAGACCGCAACATGCGCAGTTCAAGACAATCTCGTCCTTTTTTAGGCGCAGGTCGGGGGCAACCTCGACCACCGCCGTCCAACAGATTCCAAAAACCAAGGATATAAACGTAACTGAATCTACAAAGGTAAGCGAATTATACCAGTCGTGTATGGATCTTTTGTCTAATCAACCACCTTTTGTAGCAGGTGGCATTCAGAAACATGTCCAGGCGTGGGCAGAAATTACCAGTGATCCTTTTGTGTTGGATGCTGTAACTAATTGTCATATTGAGTTTGACCATGATCCTGAACCTAATATTAATAGTATCCGCCCATCTAGTTTCTTTTCTGTAGCGGAATGTCAGATTATTGATACGGAGATAGAAAAATTTATTAAGAAGGGAATTATTAAGAAATCTATTTCTGAGCCTGGTGAGATATTATCTCCCATTTTTGTCACACCGAAGAAAGATGGGTCATATAGGGTAATTTGTAACCTTAAAAAGTTAAATGAATCAGTTTCTTATCACCATTTTAAATTAGATACTCTTCAAACCGCCATTAAACTGGTAGAACCATTTTGTTACATGACTTCTATTGATTTAAAAGATGCCTACTACTCTATTCCCGTAGCTGTCGAGCATCGAAAATATCTAAAATTTTTGTGGAAAGGCCAATTGTACACTTTCACCTGTTTACCTATGGGTCTAACCAGTAGTCCCAGGATTTTCACTAAAGTTATGAAACCAATTTTTGCTACTTTGGGCAGTCAGTTTGGTCATATCTGTGTAGTTTATCTTGATGATTCCCTCTACATAGGTCAGTCTGCAGTCGAGTGCGCAGAAACTATTTTACATGCAGTTGAGCTGCTGTCTAAATTGGGGCTTCATATTAACCAGGACAAATCTCGGATAATTCCTTCTCAAACAATAGAATACCTAGGTTTTATTATCGATTCTGTTCATATGACAGTATGTCTTACGCCTAGAAAGCGGGATAGCCTCCATAAGCTCTGTCAGACTTTTTCATGCCCTGGGAAGCAGTTTACTATTCGCGAGGTAGCATCTTTTATCGGGAAAATAGTTTCATCCTTTCCCGGAGTAGAGTTTGGCCCTTTACATTATCGAAATTTAGAATCTAATAAGGACCATTGCCTTAAGCAAAGTTTAGGAAATTTCGAGGCCAAAATGACCTTGTCACCGTTAAGTCTTACTGAAGTTCAGTGGTGGCTTAAGAATGTTCGATTAGCCACAAAGAATATCCACCATGATCAACCAGACATTTTTCTTTACACTGATGCGTCAAATTTAGGCTGGGGGGCACGAACATCCCGGAGTGAGCAGACAGCTGGTATCTGGTCAGCATCAGAAAATATAAAGCACATAAACGTGTTAGAATTGCTGGCTATTAAATTTTCATTATCCTCTTTGATGCAATTTATCCGTAACATCCATGTTCGGATTATGTGTGATAACACAACAGCTGTAAGTTACATCAATGCCATGGGTGGCTGTAAGTCCTTAGAATGTAATGCTATTACGCAGGATATCTGGACTTGGGCTATTGCACATAATATTTGGCTATCATTGGCTCATATCCCAGGTAAAAGTAATACAGATGCGGATTTTTTGTCTCGGGATTTAAACCTAGATCTTGAATGGATGTTATCCCGTAGCGTTTTTAATAATATTGTCGCTCTGTTTGGTTGCCCGGATATCGACCTTTTTGCTAGCCGGCTTAATGCTCAATTAGAGCATTACGTTTCCTGGAAGCCAGATCCAATAGCGAAATACGTTGATGCATTTACTGTCGACTGGTCTGCATTTTTATTTTACGCGTTTCCCCCCTTTTGTCTTTTGTCTAGGTGTGTTCACAAAATAATCCAAGAAGAAGCCTCAGGAATTTTGATTATCCCTCTCTGGCCAACTCAACCGATGTTTTCCTCGGTACTTCATCTGTTAGTAGCAGTTCCTCGTGTTGTGAAAGCCAACAGGTCTCAACTGATACATCCAACCCTGACGAGGCCTCATCCTCTACACAACAAACTCAGTCTTCTGGTTTGCAAAATATCAGGGAAATCTTGCAGAAGTCTGGCGTTCCAACGGACGTTGCCAATGTTATCATGCTCTCCTGGAGACCATCGACCCATAAACAATACAACACCTACATTAACAAATGGGCAACATTTTGTTGTCAACGGCAGATTGATCTCTTGCATCCCACTGTGATCTGCGTTTTGGAGTTTCTTCAAAGTTTGTTTGAGCAGGGTTTGAGTTACTCAGCTCTAAATACGGCACGGTCTGCCATTTCTAATTTGGACTTACAGTCTGTTTTAACCGGAAATAATAAACCAGTGGGACAGCATCCTCTAGTGTGTCGCTATCTTCGAGGAGTCTTCAACGAACGAAAGCCTTTTGCGAAATATACTACGATTTGGCCAGTAGATAAAGTTCTTGATCACTTGAATACCTTATGGCCGTTGGAGCGGTGTTCTACCAAGGAACTTATGTATAAGTTAGTCATGCTAATTGCCTTAACAACTGGCCAAAGATGTCAAACATTAACATTATTGGATATATCGGCTGATTATATGCAAAAAACGGACAGTTGTTATGACTTTGCGTTAACAGATCATGTGAAACAAGATCGCCCAGGGAAAGTCTTCAGTAATCTTCGCCTTTATAAATACAGTGTGCCCGAACTGTGTGTCTATACAACCTTAGAGTGTTATTTGACTGTGACTGCACCTCTCTGAGCCTCTACCAGGCTTTTCGTCTCGTTCATCAAGCCATACAATGCGGTCACTTCTAGTACGATTGGTCGTTGGATTGAGGTAGTTTTACAGAAGTCTGGTATCGATACCCAGTCCTTCTCTGCTCACAGTACTCGATGTGCGTCAGCGAGCAAGGCAGCTACGTCAGTTACGGCAGATGTGATTCTGAAAACTGCGGGCTGGGCTGAGGAATCCACGTTCCGACGCTTTTACAAAAAACCTGTGGCCATCACAAATCAAATGAGTGTCGCGGTTTTGCAGTAACTTTCATTAACATTCTTAATTATTGACAGTGTGATATTTACCTTGATATTTGCCTATCAATTCTCTAATTATATTACGTATGCATACTAGTTGTGTACCATTTTGTGTTTCCTGCTTTAAAATCTCATGTTAGCCCGGATGTACGTAATGATTTGGTAGAATTTAACAATTAAACAAGACTTACCTGGAAGTTGAAGTTTGATGGTAATTCTACCAAATTATTTAAGTACAGGAGGGTTAACATGCCCATATAACCCTTCCCGCCCTTCACTTGAAGGTGTCATCATTGTATTTTACTGTGTACAAGTTGTACGTTTACAGGCTATATGCTATGTATTTGGAGTCTAGTCAACCCAAAATGTTCTTTTAAGACTGATCTCGTGGCGGTGTGTGCGCATCTCATGTTAACCCTCCTGTACTTAAATAATTTGGTAGAATTACCATCAAACTTCAACTTCCAGGTAAGTCTTGTTTAATTGTTAAAATAATGCGGACAATTTTTCAATCGAAACGCCTCATGCTAAAAGTGGACATAAATTCGACAATTCTCAGTGTTATTGCTGTGACCTAGTGCTACAACTCAAGCGTATCGAAAGTGATATATTACAACTTAAAAATCGAGCAGACGAAGATACACAAGCATGTAAAATTAGCGCGTGTGAAAACGAAAAGGTTCACTTGAGAAACAATTTGGAAAAAGCTAACAGTATAATAAAAGACCTTAACACCAAAATTATTAATTTAGAGCAAGAGAAAACCGATCTAGTCACCGCTCTGACGCTTCAACAAAACGATTATCAAGCTTACCTGAATAATTTAAATCAAAAGAATACTAATTCAGCTGAAATGTCTAACAACTTTCAAGTTGCACAGAAGGACAAAAACTGTAACAGAAAGCAGCAAGCAAGTGAAATCTCATCAACTTCCCACACGCTCAATGTAGATAATCGATTTCAAACCTTAAGCGATATATCGGACAACGAGACGCAAACAGAAATTAGGGCTGGCAATTATCCCAAGGGTAACGAAATAAACCCTACAAATGACCACGAAGAATCTACCAATGTGCGCCAAAAGAAAGGAAAGAGTCCTAAAACACACGAAATTGGATCGGATATCTTAATTATAGGAGACTTGATAATTAAAAATATCCAACCTAGAAAGCTTTCAAAGAAGAAGGTGCATAAGTTTACTTATCCAGGAAAAACTGCAGATCAGATTGAAATGGAGATCAACTTTGATAAATTAAAAGCAATCCCGTCCCATGTAATTTTGCATGCTGGGACAAATAATCTCCCTTTGGAATCCGCTGCCGAATGCTCTCAAAAGATTGAAAAGCTTGCCACAAAAGTAAAATCGCAATTTCCCTATTCGAAAATTGGTTTATCAGGTCTAACAGTGCGACACGACCTCGCTTTGTCCAGAAAGATTGACGAAGTCAACAAGGAACTTGAGCTCATTTGTACGAAACTAGATATTTCATTCATTGACAACTCAACCATTGATGACACATGCCTAAATGGAAGCAAACTTCATCTAAATGCGAAAGGCTCGGCCATTTTAGCCGTTCATCTTATCAATTTTCTTAGGGGAAGCAGTGGACCAGCTTCATCCCAGAAACAACTTTATCAGGATTTTCAGAGTTCCACGATTCAGAAACTTGGAGAATTGTTGAAAATAATCGTACAACCACAGAAGGACATCCGCAGAAGGAAACGTTAACTGATTTAACGTGTGGCACAGCATCAGGTATTTTTGATCATCCATTGCATGCAATAAGCAAATTAAAAGGTATTAAAATAGCAAGTTTGAATATAAATAGCCCACTAAAACATATAGATAAGCTCTGTGGTATCGGAGCCACCAACAAGAACATTGAAAAAATCGTTGCCGCACATGCGAAAACGAATTTTTCATCGCAATAATGCTTCTACGCTAAAGATTTAACTTTTTTGGGGCATCCCGAATGTCGCGATGCACAAAAACTTTGAAAAAATCGTTGCGGCGCATGCGCAAACGATTTTTCATGGAAATAATGCTGCTACCCTAGAGATTTAACTGTTTTTTGGCATCCCGAATGTCGCGGTGCACAAAAACATTGAAAAAATCGTTGCCCCGTATGCGCAAACGATTTCTCATCGAAATAATGCTGCTAGCCTCAAGATTTAACAGTTTTTGGGCATCCCGAATGTCGCAGTGCCCAAAAACATTGAAAAAATCGTTGCGGCACATGCGCAAACGATTTTTCATTGAAATAATGGTGCTACCCTAAAGATTCAACTGTTTTGGAGCATCCCGAATGTCGCGGTGAACAAAAACATTGAAAAATTTGTTGCCGCGCATGCGCAAACGATTTTTCATAGATATAAGGCTGCTACTCTAAAGATTTAACTGTTTTTGGGCATCTCGAATGTCGCGGTGCACAAAAACATTGAAAAAATTGTTCCTGCGCATGCGCAAAATACTTTTCATCGAAAAAATGCTGCTACCCTAAAGATTTAACTGTTTTTGGGCATTCCGAGGGTCGCGGTGCACAAAAACATTGAAAACACGTTGCTGCGCATGCGCAAAATATTTTCCATCGAAATAATGCTGCTACCCTAAAGATTTAACTGTTTTTTGGCATCCCGAATGTCGCGGTGCACAAACACATTGAAAAAATCGTTGCCGCGCATTCGCAAACGATTTTTCATCGAAATAATGCTGCTAGCCTCAAGATTTAACAGTTTTTGGGCATCCCGAATGTCGCTGTGCACCAAAACATTGAAAAAATCGTTGCCGCGCATGCGCAAACGATTTTTACTGAAATGATGCTGCTACAGGTGCGCTCAAAAGTTATTGGACACACAGTTTTTTGATTATTATTTTGTCTGGTGGATTTGGTCGGATAATAACAACTTATTTTAACACAGAATTTGAAATAAAATATTTTAGTATTTAAAAGAGCACTCGTGCGTGCCAGCGAGCGCGATAGATTTAAAACAGCTCCCCAGCACAGGCGAGACCTAATAGCAGACGGCACACGAGTGTCTGTATCAACAATAAAGAGACGTTCGAAAGAAGGTAATATGAATGGACGAGTACCAAGAAAGAAACCATTGATAAGTTAAGTCAATGTGCTGGCCCGTCTAAAATATGCGTTAGCGAAGAGACATTGGACAGCTGATCAGTGGTTAAAAGTGATGTGGTCTGACGAAAGTACATTTAATCTTTTTCCCAATTGTGGTAAAGTGTATGTGCGGCAGCGACCTGGCAAAAAGTTCCAACGCAAATGTCTTAAACCCACTGTCAAACACGGAGGTGGAGGTATCATGGTTTGGGGCTGTGTTAGCGGGGCTGGTATGGGCAAAATAAAAAGGTTGGAAGGAAAAGTAGATGCTGAAGACTATTATCGCATACTACGTCACGAAATGGCGCCCACTATGAAACTCCAAGGTGGCCGGCAGTCTTTCGTTTTTATGCAAGACAATGCCTCCATGCATACAGCTAAGAAGAATCTAATGTTCCTTGAGCGAAATAACTGTGACTTGCTGGACCATCCTGCCCAATCGCCTGACTTAAATCCATTGGAGAATATTTGGTGGGCAATAGAACCTCTTCCTTCTAATGCAAATGATTTGTTCGAGAAAATTCAGCAAATTTGGAATAACTATCCCAACGATAAAACTGATTAGATACATAGAATCAATGCCCAGTCGTATAGAGGCAGTTATTCAGGCCAAAGGATGTCATACCAAGTACTGATTTGGCGTGAAAAAGGTTGTTTTGTGATGTGTGATGTGCTACTGATAATTGTGCAATTTGCATAAATGACAAGGCTATATAGTATGTAGCTCGTAAATGTTGTATTAAAGCATAAACATTTGAATACTAAAATATTTTATTTAAAATTCTGTGCTAAAATAAGTTGTTATTATCCGACCAAATCCTCGCCAGACAAAAAAAAATCAAAAAACTGTTTGTCCAATAACTTTTGAGCGCACCTGTACCTTAAATATTTAACTGTTTTTTAGGCATTCCGAGGGTCGCTGTGCACAAAAACATTGAAAAAATCGTTGCGGTGCATGTGCAAACGATTTTTCATCGAAATAATGCTGCTACCGTCAAGATTTAACAGTTTTTGGGCATCCCAAATGTTGCGGAGCAAAAAAAAAATCGTTACGGCGCATGCGCAAACGATTTTTCATTGAAATAATGCTGCTACCAACACCGCAGAAAAACGTCTGCGCATGTGCGAGATGTACGCGTTCGTTGTTCGTTGCGAGGTTTCAAAAAATGGTTTCAAATGTTCGAAAATGGCGGTTACTCGATGTGAGCGTAAATTCGGGGCGTTTTAAGAAGAAATGTGGGCGATCGGAGGACGAAAAAGGACCAATAACCTGTTTGCCTTTTTTCTTTAAGAAAATATTTGTATTTCAGGGATTTTGGATTGAAATTTAATTACGATTGTCCTAAATATTCTGGTTTACATATTTACATATTCTTACGTTCGACAAATCTATACATCACTTTCATGGGAGAAACTCGACAAAGGTGGCGGTACATAGATTGACTGTCGGGCTGATTCGTGCCTTTATCCATAAAAGAAGGTCTTCTAAAGTCTCCTTGGGAACCATCGAAACCGTTGCTCCGTTGTTGTGCTCGAAGTTGGCATGGGTATCGAGGAGGATAATGGCGTTCTCTTGTTTGACAAAAGTGATGGTCATTCCGTTAACAATAACAAGGGCGGCAGCGTGGTCGTTGAACTCGAAGTAACTGGTGATCTGGCTGGAGAGTGCAGATTCTTCAGGTGCATCATCTTCTCTGGCAAAACATACGGTGAGTTCCTCGTTTAAATTAACTTCCCCAACGCTACAGGCGACGAAGGGTACTGCCTCTAGAACGCTAAGAAACCTCCCGTGAGGGATGCAGCTATCATATACGCTGTTCCCACCAAGTATACACGACACTATCACAGTATTCCAATGCACTGATAAAGGTTGATCTTTTTCAAGTTGTAGTGTAGCTTCATTCAAGAAATAGGCTTTAGCTAGTAGCAGTGAAATCAGGGTACATGCATTGTCCCTACACGTCCATTGATAGTGCTTTGTGAAACACAAAAAGGAAAGTTCCAAATTGTAAAACTGCACATTGCTGTAGGCTTGATTTGAAATCCAGCTATTTGTGGAACAGGTGTGCTGGTGCCACTTGGGAGTGGTCTTTTGTCCTGTGACTGTGTGGGATGAGATTGAAATTTAAGTAGGTGGCATTTACTCTTATTATGTCCTGGTTGCTTGCAAAATGTACACCTCTTTTGTTTCTTTGGGGCAACTTCAATTGGTTGCTGACAGGGTTTATGAGGGATATGTGGTTGTGTAATCTTTATCTCCAACAATTCTGTTTCCACAAACTTTTTCCACTCCATTGACTGGTAATAGTTATAGTCCTTGTTGCTTGACACAGTGATGGTTTCATCTTCTTCCTCATCAGACTTATCATTGTTAATTGTAGATGGAGGAGCAGCAGATTCAGGATCAAGTAAACTATTATTGAAACTGTCAGTCAATTCTTTAACTTTCATTGCTAGAGGCACTTTACACAACTGGCATTGGTTGTCGTTATCCTTTAGGCAGGTCACATGGCAAGTGTGAAAGCACCCAAGTCGCACAGCATTATTGACACTTTCTTCAGCACATGTGGAGAAATCACAGACCGTGTGTTGATCTGGTTGAATCTTCTGGTTATACTTGTCATGTGCATATGACACTGGTAAGCACTTTCTATCAATGGTTACATTGCCAAATGATGGGAGCTGAAACTTTGGCTTGCCCTTTAATTTTCCTTTTGAGGTGACTTTGCGAGGAATCTAAAATTTCAAATAAATTGATGTTCCAAACTGATAAAGTGAAGAATGTTAAATGTTAATATTGAGAATTTTGGTAATAAACATACTTGCTTGATTTTGTTTAAGTTGCTTGCAATTCATTGGAATTTTTCGATCAGAAATTCAGCTGATTTTCCAGCCAGAAATGTGTAATCTTTCTCGTTGTTCCCTCTTTGATACTCTGGAACAAAGTGTGTTGAAAAGAATTTTCATGCTGGACACCACTGATTACCTTTGCTCTTTGGTTATAACAGTTGGTGGATCTGAAGGAAGATGTTACGGCGCAGCTTCGAGTGCCACACTTCAACCCTTTTTTTTGTAAAAACAGTGAGCCAATGTTTCTTGGTTGAATAGTACTCTGGGAAAAATTCTTTTTGGTGTTGAGTATCACACAGCATTGAGAGGGTTGACTTATCATAATGACGTCGTTGCCAGCAGATATATAGGATCAAAAATCGATGCATAATTGTTAGATAGTTATTAAAGTCACCACTTCGAAATACCACAGTGTAGTGATAGAACAGCAGAGGTAAAATCTCATCTAATAGGTGTAACAGTGTGACAAATTCAACATCTTTGCACAGCTTGAACTTTTCATGCACAATATCTCTGATTAGTAGCCATCCCAAGAAGGCAACTGTTGTGACAAGAGAGGTTTGAAAGGGTTTTGGTGTTGCTGGCAATTCTTTCCTGAAGAGATGTTGATACAACTCTGTGAAAAAGAAATGGAACAGCGTGACAGTATCCTCAGTTGCATTCAGTATGACATGAAATGCACCTTGTTCAGGTATTATAGAGTTTAATGGGGAGGTGTCGTCAGAATGTGCAATGATCTTCTTCACAAAGTACCATGTTGGCCAATCGCCAGGAGAAGGCATGACAAACATCTGTAGATATTGCATTAGTGTAGGGCAGCATTTCAGCTCTAGATCAAGGACAGTTTTGTAGTCATCAGCTGATTTCAGGCTGTTTTCTGATTCTGCGACAAGAACACATGAATTGAGTTTACTTAGAGCACGGTGATTTAATTCATTGTAGACTCTAAACAAAGAAACCAAAATTATTTACATTTCATAAAGATTGGTGTGTTATTGATCAATTAATCCATATAGTGCATAGACCTTACAATATCAAATATACCTGAATTGACTGACTTGTTTGTTTATCATTTCAGTATTGATGTGTTGATGGGATGATGGTAGAGATTCCAGGTAAGTAACAGAGTGGTTTTCCAAGGCTTTTGTCATAACATCCTGTGCTATTTTAATGTCAATTCCACCTTTGCAAGTGATGGTGCTGTCGTCCTTACAAACTAGGACTATACTATGTCTTTTGTCTTGACTTCTTGGGAGTGGGATTGCAGGTATATTTTGGATGTCTAGGAGGTTTGAAGCCATGTGGGAAGCATTACTAAGTTTTACACTAGTTGGTTGCCTGATAGTTTGGATATTGTGAAAGTCATCAAGCAAGTGCACAATTAATAGCTTATTCTATAAATTGAAAAAAGTCCTGCTTTGTCTTGAAGGCATATTACATAAAGAAATTTTCTATGTAAACAAGCACCTGTAATGGTTTGAAGGACAGTATTGTGATTTTTCTCAACTGTTTTTTTGTACATATCTGTTGCCCTTGGTGTTAGGCTACATCCCATCGTAACGCGAATAGTTTGTCCCGACTTGGACAAGCTGTGGCAAGATAAAAAATGTCCGGCATCTTTTTGCAATGTGCTTGTCTTCTGAGATCTGTAATATATAAATTGTGAACAGTTACAATTTGCATTCAATACAGTTCAATACTGGTATAGTGAACTAACACAACAGGGAGTACGCCTTGCCTGAAGTAAGAAAGAATGTGCAGAAGTGCCACAACTCTCTGACGATTCTTTAATTGACGTTTCTCTGATATACAAGTGTGTCGTTTTTTACTGTTTTCGATGAGCTGAAGGATTTTGTCAAAAAGACCTGGAGCATGTTGGTCAGCAAACATTTTCATCAAAGAAGGATCATACAGGTTGGAGTTTGATTCATTCCTGTACGTTGTGGTGTCTGTACAAAGCCATCTGAAATTTGGCAACTAAATCTGGGAAGCCATCATCTGTGTAAAATAGGTGGGTACTGTATTAAAATAAAACATAAGCTTAATACTTTTATATTTATTTCAAATTCTAATGCCTGACAATTTTAATTGTCAAAGGGGGTTGTACAGTTTATTGATATGAATGTGATAGGATATGTACTGTACAATATGTGGACCTTTGATTTTTTCCAATATATTTTTCCATGCTTCTTCATTTAATTTTATTTCTTTCAATTCATTCACTAGAATTGGTCCAATCGGAGAGCTTTCTTCCATCCAGATATTGGTGTTATTTGGGCATATATTTTCTTTGTTGCAGCTGTCAAAAGTCTGTGAAATGTAGCATTAAATGAATTGTATGCAAAATACTTAAGAGTTAAACTGCATTATACTGTAATTACCCTTTTTCTTTTTGTTGGACCAATGTATTCAGGATGGGATTCAAAGTAATTGTCAGCAGTGCCCATACATTTCTTGCAGATCATTGTTCCAGGTTTGTAGTTTTGTAGGGTTTTCCCCTCTTCGTCAAATACTTTGTAAAATCTTTTTGGACATTTCATCAAAAATTTACTGTGCTCCACTGATATAGGACAGCAACAAAATTTCTCACAGCACATCACGCTGACGTGGTGTGCACATGCATATAATTTGTACTGCTTTCTCAATTCGTGCTACCCGTATTGACCTTCTCTGAGGCGACGGTATTTACCAGGGTTATCGTGGCTGCATTTTTCCCTTCCGACCGAGTTTTTGCGAAAATACAGGTATTGTTTTTCTGCATATTTTACCTACGAAAATTTTCAGACATTTTTCCACAAAAATGTAATTTTTTGTGGTGAGTGGGCTCTGTGTTGTAGCCTTTTTGTCGTGTACTATATCGCATATATACATTTTATGCTCATGCTGTACAGTGTAAAAAATTTGTCAAAAGTTTTTTATAAAAAAACCTATGTCGCTTGACATCAATAATTTTCGTGTTCACAATATTTAACTTTATTATATACCTTACAATTTGAGAGGGTTTAAATTCTTAACTTTTCCAGAGTTTCCTTAACTTTGCCGTTTGAACGTCGGTATTAAAAATTTTTTGGCGAAATGTTCGCACTCTTCTCGGATAAATTAAATTTTTTGACTGAAATAGTAATCCTTTCACATTTTAAATACGAGACTTCGTAATAACTTATTGTGCTACTTTCCGCTATATTTTTTTGTTTGTTTCATTTACCTTAAAAAATTAATACCTTTGTTTTGTTTTCAAATTGGCATTTAAATTTCCCCCATGTTTTTTAATCTCCCACATGCGCAGACGTTTTTCCGCGGTGTTGCTGCTCCCCTAAAGATTCAACTGTTTGGGGGATCCCGAATGTCGCGGTGTACAAAAACATTGAAAAAATCGTTGCCGCGTATGCGCAAACGATTTTTCATGGAAATAAGGCAGCTACCCTAAAGATTTAACTGTTTTTGGGCATCCCGAATGTCGCGGTGCACAAAAACATTGAAAAAATCGTTGCTGCGCATGCGCAAAATATTTTTTATCGAAATAATGCTGCTACTCTGAAGATTTAACTGTTTTTGGGCATTCCGAGGGTCGCGGTGCACAAAAACATTGAAAAAATCGTTGTTGCGCATGCGCGAAATATTTTTCATCGAAATAATGCTGCTACCCTAAAGATTTAACTGTTTTTGGGCATTGTGAGGGTCGCGATGCACAAAAACATTGAAAAAACGTTGCTGCGCATGCGCAAAATATTTTTCATCGAAATAATGCTGCTACCCTAAAGATGTAACGGTTTTGGGGCATCCCGAATGTTGCGGGGCAAAAAAACATTGAAAAAATCGTTGTCGCGCATGCGCAAACCATTTTTTATTGAAATAATGCTGCTAGCCTCAAGATTTAACAGTTTTTGGGCATCCCGAATGTCGTGGTGCACAAAAACATTGAAAAAATCGTCGCGCGCATGCGCAAACGATTTTTCATTAAAATAATGCTGCTAGCCTCAAGATTTAACAGTTTTTGGGCATCCCGAATGTCGCGGTGGACCAAAACATTGAAAAAATCGTTGCTGCGCATGCGCAAACGATTTGTACGGAAATAATGCTGCTACCCTAAAGATTTAACTGTTTTTTAGGCATTCCGAGGGCCGCGGTGCACAAAAACATTGAAAAAATCGTTGCGGTGCATGTGCAAGCGATTTTTTATCCAAATAATGCTGCTACCCTCAAGATTTAACAGTTTTTGGGCATCCCGAATGTCGCGGTGCAAAAAAAAAAATCGTCACGGCGCATGCGCAAACGATTTTTCATTGAAATAATGCTGCTACCCTAAAGATTGAACTGTTTTTGGGCATCCCGAATGTCGCGGTGCACAAAAACAATGAAAAAATCGTTGCAACGCATGCGCAAATGATTTTTCATGGAAATAATGCTGCTACACTAAAGATTTAATTGTTTTTGGGCATCCCGGATGTCGCGGTGCACAAAAACATTGAAAAAATCGTTGCCGCGCATGCGCAAACGATTTTTCATCGAAATAATGCTGCTAGCCTCAAGATTTAACAGTTATTGGGCATCCCGAATGTCGCGGTGCACAAAAACATTGAAAAATCGTGGCCGCGCATGCGCAAAGAATTTTTCATCCAAATAAAGCTGCTAGCCTCAAGATTTAACAGTTTTGGGGCATCCCGAATGTCGCGGTGCACAAAAACATTGAAAAAATCGTTGCGGCGCATGCGCAAACGATTTTTCATTAAAATAATGCTGCTATTCTAAAGATTTAACTGTTTTCGGGCATCCCGAATGTCGCGGTGCACAAAAACATTGAAAAAATCGTTGCCCCGTATGTGCAAACGATTTTTCATCGAAATAATGCTGCTACCTTCAAGATTTGACTGTTTTGAGGCATTCCGAGGGTCGCGGTGCACAAAATCATTGAAAAAATCGTTGCTGCGCATGCGCAAAATATTTTTCATCGAAATAATGCTGCTACCCTAAAGATTTAACTGTTTTTGGGCATTCCGAGGGTCACGGTGCACAAAAACATTGAAAAAACGTTGCTGCGCATGCGCAAAATATTTTTCATCGAAATAATGCTGCTACCCTAAAGATTTAACTGTTTTTGGGCATCCCGAATGTCGCGGTGCACAAACACATTGAAAAAATCGTTGCCGCGCATACGCAAACGATTTTTCATCGAAATAATGCTGCTAACACCGCGGAAAAACGTCTGCGCACGCGTCAACTCTGCCTGTAAGTGAGATTAAAAATAATTAAAAAGCGGTTCCGAACGTTTCCGAAGGCTGAAAATGGCGGCAAACAGGAGCGATTTCATTCGTGTCTTCAAATCCATATTTCGAGGGCATAAATAAACACTGCATTATAAAAACTAAGAGTAAAAACGTCCAGAGATTCATCGAAGTGGCATCCTACAAAAACACCTGTAAAAGGTGACTATTAACAAATTTTTCGTCTCAAACATTTTGTTTATCAAATAAGCAACGACAGTTTCCTAACACTTAATTGAGAAACGTTTTATTAAAAAAAAATATGTCGCCAGATACAAGACGTTTGCGTGTTCTCAATGATTGAAAATTAAGATGTATTTTACAATTTAAATATATTAGAAAGCTTAACTTTCCGCGGGTTTTCTTAAGGCTAAATATCAGAATACCCCTCCACTAGTCATGGAAATAATGTGGCTACTATTTCACTGGATACGCAGTCGAAAATTGCAAAGCAATGAATAGGTCAGCGGTAATTCGGTGTTTTATGATAGGTACTTCATCCTTCCACAAATATATAAGAACTAAAACATTTACGACATAAGTTTATGCAAATGTAGCAGAATACCCCAATTTTTTTTAGGGGACATAGATGACGTAATATAGATGTAGGTATTACTTTAAGTGGATACGCGGATACGTTGGATACGCAGTCGGTTAAAATTTTAAAGTTCATAGACCTTAAATCAAAGACGCTTGGTCGAGCATGCCGATTCCCGAGTAAAACTTAGACAATGTCAACAGATAAACAAACTCTGAATGATCATATATAAATTGGGAGTAAACGTCTTTACTTGTTACAAACGCAAATTACTCATTTATATGTTTCGTCTATTGATGTTAAAGTTTCATGCAGTTCAGCCGCACAACTGCCATATGATACTCAAATAAACTTTATTTTAATAACTTAATATTATGAAACTTATCAGACGCTCTCTGGCTGTAAACATTTATTTATTACAAATTGAACCTATACGGCTCATCACAAGACAATAACAACATTATAGTTTCTAACACCATTCTTACTTCATTCGCATGATGCGCATCGCTATATTACAGTATGGATAATTCTTAAAAATTTCCATATATATTTTTTACATCTATAAGGAATTTCTCAAACAAGTCATTGCCTTTGTTTTCGTAACGCCACAAGAACTCAGCTAAGTGCGATGAGAACATGGATTTTCTTACGCCAAAATCAGGAATCTTTCCCTTCGCCTGTTGCCAATGACCTTCGATCTTGTTGGTGTGGTCGCCATCTGCATTTACGAATTCTTTAGAATGATTAACACACTTATGAACATACCCATGCTTCTCAATATTCACATACGCCTTCCAACAATCTGAGATGATTGTGCTACCTTCGGCTATGTGGCACTGAATTAATGGCAATAAAGTTTTCTCGTCACGCTTTTCAACAGCGACCATAAAACATGTACGGGATTCTTCTTCGATTCCTCCGAATACCCATTGTCCTTCAACTTTATGTCCTCTATTGTACTTTCTCTTCCCAAACTTACTCTCGTCGATTTGAACAGTCTTTCCTGCACCCCCGATCTTGTCATCTCTCTCTAGAAGTGTAACTTCGCAAGTCTCTCGGCAAAAGCTGTCCCAATCTACTGCCGTATGCTCGCTAACGTTAACTTCGTGCCGAATGTCCTCTTGGCTTACCCCTCTGCACCACCAGTATGTTAACTTAACGATTTCTGCAAGAGTCAGGTTGCTTTTTTTGAACCAACTGTCTTTTCGAATCGATATTTCAACCCTGTGTCGTTTCCCTTTGATTTGCCTCCTGCATTACCACTTGAAACCGTCCGATCTGTCATTTGCGATTACCAATTTCATGATCTCATTGCAATGTCCGCATTTCCTGCTCGTAGCTATAAGTTTTTCATCCATAAGCCAACCAATCAGTCGATCCTTATTGCACAAAACTTTTTCTTTGAGACGGTCGTAGGTCCATTTACTGTTTTTGTTTTTCCGATAGCTCTCGTAGCTTTTTCCCTCGTCAAGGTGTTGTGTAGCAGCATCTTGTGTTGCTAATGCAGTCCATTCAGTTTGTGACTGTGAACTTGTCCTACACGTTTTCTTTTTTTTCGCACTGACTTGAATTCCCTTTACCATGCATGTGCTTTAGTTTTTCGGTTCTTGTTGTATAGCCGCGAGTTTCTCGGTCCAACTTTTTTGCTTTTCAAATGGAAAAATATAAAAATTCAAATGTGTCAGTTTACAACTGCTGTGCGTCTATTCGTTGCCGACAGCGGCCGCGATCTCAATGTTGCACCTCGCTGACTTAATAAATAAAGTCAGCGGCTTACGTCATCGTCTTCAAAAGTCTCCGTTTTCGAGTCTCTGCACGATATGTACTCGTTTTCATTGCTATTTACTGTGAACAGCGTTTTCATGTGTCTGTGGTTAATAAGCTGAGCGTATTCGACCGTACGTTATTAATCTTATCTTATTAGACTATTAGTGTTAAAACAGAACGTTTAAAACACAACATTCTACTTCCTGTGCTGAGCGCGTTGCAAATGACTTTGAAGTGAAGTTAAATGAATTGAAGACACAAGAGTAAAAGTTTGGCAATGCCTTATCTTGGGAAACAAGGCGAATTTCTTGTGAAAATTCTCATTAAAAAGCTACAACGGTTTTGACACAACCACTCAAGCTCATTGTTATGTATCTCGTAGTAACGTAGTTTATAACTTTACGTGTCCAGCTTGTGCTAAGGGGTATGTAGGAAAAACAGAAAGAAATTTCGGTAAACGTTTTTCTGAACACTCGTACCCGCTCGAAAATGCCGTCGCCAAACATGTCACTGAATGTGAACACGCAAATTGTATCCTATTATATCTTTACGATAATATTAATGATGATGACACTAACGTTTCTGGCAAACCATTTTCGTATTCTGATCACTTACAGATCGACTAATACTAAAATCCTTCAATCTCTGCAAAATAATAACTCTTAAATCTTACTATACCTAGAAACTTTACATATAAAGTTTCGTAAGCCGGAACTTAACAATGGGCTCAAAGCATCGAAGTAATTACTTGTGTTTCCGCGATAATTCTCGCTTCTACAGTTTATTACGTCATCTTCCTGTATAGAGATCCTATCAAGCTTGTAAATAATTTAGTCTGGTTTCACATGATTCTGAAATAGAGTCGAAATATCACCAACTGAACAATTGCGTCTTTTTTTACTTTAAATCTCTAAACTTATACTAAAAGAATTTTGTATCCGCGTATCCACTAAAAAATAAAGCTACCTCTAGCTTGAGAATCTGATCTCTTTAAACTATACTGTATGCCTCGTTCTTTAAAATATTAACTCACTGCGTATCCACGTATCCGCGTATCCACTAAAAAATAAAGCTACCTCTAGCTTGAGAATCTGATCTCTTTAAACAAACTGTATGCCTCGTTCTTTAAAATATTAACTGACTGCGTATCCACGTATCCGCGTATCCACTAAAAAATAAAGCTACCTCTAGCTTGAGAATCTTATCTCTTTAAACTAACTGTATGCCTTGTTCTTTAAAATATTAAACGACTGCGTATCCACGTATCCGCGTATCCACTAAAAAATAAAAGCTACCTATAGCTTGAGAATCTGATCTCTTTAAACAAACTGTATGCCTCGTTCTTTAAAATATTAAACGACTGCGTATCCACGTATCCACGTATCCACTAAAAAATAAAGCTACCTCTAGCTTGAGAATCTGATCTCTTTAAACTAACTGTATGCCTCGTTCTTTAAAATAAACGACTGCGTATCCACGTATCCGCGTATCATCTAAAAAATAAAGCCTCATCTAGCTTGAGAATCTGATCTCTTTAAACTAACTGTATGCCTCGTTCTTTAAAATATTAAACGACTGCGTATCCACGTATCCGCGTATCATCTAAAAAATAAAGCCTCATCTAGCTTGAGAATCTGATCTCATTAAACTAACTGTATGCCTCGTTCTTTAAAATATTAAACGACTGCGTATCCACGTATCCGCGTATCCACTAAAAAAAAGGCTACCTCTAGCTTGAGAATCTATCTGATCTCTTTAAACAAACTGTATGCCTCGTTCCTTAAAATATTAAACGACTGCGTATACACGTATCTGCGTATCAACAAAAAAATAAAAGCTACCTATAGCTGGAGAATCTGATCTCTTTGAACTATACTGTATGCCTCGCTCTTTAAAATATTAAACGACTGCGTATCCACGTATCCGCGTATCCACTAAAAAATAAAGCTATCTCTAGCTTGAGAATCTGATCTCTTTAAACTATACTGTATGCCTTTTTCTTTAAAATATTAAATGACTGAGTATCCACGTATCCGCGTATCCATTTAAAAGCAATACCTACATTTATATTACGTCATGTATTTCTTATGCCTTACTATCATATGCATTAGCTGACTACGTATCCACGTATCCGTGATATTTAAAATGCGTGGCTTGAAAAATTGCGGGGCATTCTGCAATCGCTCCTTTCTTAACTTTTAGGTTTAAACTTTTGTTTTCGAAAAATATTCTAAAGCCACCCCGTAAAAAAAGGAAAATTTACCGTGAATTCCAGTTCGTTCGATACTCTAAATGCTAGAAGTCTTTTAATTTATGTTTTTTCTGGCCGTCTTTTATATTTTTGCCTTTTCTTAACTTATATTTTATCAAATAATGGGCATGTTTTGTTTCAAAAGTTGATATTTAGATTTACCATCATATTTTGATATTTCAGCGCGTGCGCAGACATTTTTCCGCGGTGTTAATGCTGCTAGCATCAAGATTTAACAGTTTTTGGGCATCCCGATGTCGCGGTGCACAAAAACATTGAAAAAATCATTCCGACGCATGCGCAAACGATTTTTCTTTGAAATAATGCTGCTACACTAAAGATTTAACTGTTTTGGGGCATCCCGAATGTCGCAGTGCACAAAAACATTGAAAAAATCGTTGCCGCGCCTGCACAAACGATTTTTCATGAAATAATGCTGCTACCCTAAAGATTTACCTGTTTTTAGGCATCCCGAATGTCGCGGTGCACAAAAACATTGAAAAAATCGTTGCGGCGCATGCGCAAACAATTTTTCATCGAAATAACGCTTCTACCCTAAAGATTTAACTGTTTTTGGGCATTCCGAATGTCGCGGTGCACAAAAACATTGAAAAAATCGTTGCTGCGCATGCGCAAAATATTTTTCATCGAAATAATGCTGCTACCCTAAAGATTTAACTGTTTTGGGGTATTCCGAGGGTCGCGGTGCACAAAAACATTGAAAAAACGTTGCTGCGATTGCGAACAATATTTTTCACCTAAATAATGCTACTACCCTAAAGATTTAACTGTTTTTGGGATTCCCGAATGTCGCGGTGCACAAAAACATTGAAACAATCGTTGCAGCGCATGCGCAAAATATTTTTCATCGAAATAATGCTGCTACCCTAAAGACTTAACTGTTTTTGGCCATTATGAATGTCGCGGTCCACAAAAACATTGAAAAATTCTTTGCCGCGCATGCGCAAACGATTTTTCATTGAAATAATGCTGCTACCCTAAAGATTTAACTATTTTTGGGCATCCCGAATGTCGCGGTGCACAAAAACATTGAAAAAATCGTTGCCCCGCATGCGCAAACGATTTTTAATCGAAATAATGCTGCTACCCTCGAGATTTAACTGTTTTTTAGGCATCCCGAATGTCGTGGTGCACAAAAACATTGAAAAAATCGTTGCCCCGCATGCGCAAATGATTTTTAATCGAAATAATGCTGCTACCCTCGAGATCTAACTGTTTTTTAGGCATCCCGAATGTCGTGGTGCACAAAAACATTGAAAAAATCGTTGCCCCGCATGCGCAAACGATTTTTTATCGAAATAATGCCTCTACCCTAAAGATTTAACTTTTTTTGGGCATCCCGAATGTCGCGGTTCACAAAAACATTGAAAAAATCGTTGCAGCGCATGCGCAAAATATTTTTCATCGAAATAATGCTGCTACCCTAAAGACTTAACTGTTTTCGGACATTATGAATGTCGCGGTCCACAAAAACATTGAAAAATTCTTTTCCGCGCATGCGCAAACGATTTCTCATCGAAATAATGCTGTTACTCTTAAGATTTAACTGTTTTGGGGCATCCCGAATGTCGCGGTGCACAAAAACATTGAAAAAATCGTTGCCGCGCATGAGCAAACGATTTTTCATCAAAATAATGCTGCAACCCTAAAGTTTTCTTTGTTTCTGGGTATTCCAAACGTCGCGGCGCACAAAAAACATTGAAGAAATTGTTGCCGCGCATGCGCAAACGTTTCATAAAAAAATACTTTTACCCTAAAGATTTAACTGTTTTTGGGCAATCCGAGGGTCGCGCTGCACAAAAAAATTGAAAAAATCGTTGCCGCGCATGCGCAAAATTTTTTTCATCGAAATAATGCTGCTACCGTAAAGATTTAACTGTTTTGGGGCATCCCGAAAGTCGCGTCAACCCCTGGATTTAAAGCTAAATTCTTTAATATTGATTTCCTAGACTTGAAATTCAGTAAGAATGTTAAAAAGGGATTGACAAATGATACAACAGAATATTACACCAGCATTTCATTTCATTTAGTTCAAAAAATTTGAAGACTCTTGTCTAAAATAGCCATTATTGCCCAATATGAGGATAAAGATTTTAAAAGCTAAATTCTTTAATATTGATTTCCTAGACTTGAAATTCAGTAAGAATGTTCAGAAGGTGTTGACAAAGTATACAAGAGAATATTATACCAACAATTCATTTCATTTTGTTGAAAAAATTTCAAAACAATTGTCCAAAATAACAATTTTTCCCGTATATGAGATGTCAGACATTGAAAGCTAAATTCTTTAATATTGATTTGCTAGACTTGAAATTCAGTATGAATGTTCAAAAGAGATTGACAAAGGGTATAACAGAATATTACACCAGCAGTTCATTTCATTCAGTTCAAAAAATTTGAAGACTATTGTCTAAAATAGCCATTATTGCCCAATATAAGGTGAAAGATTTTAAAAGCTAAATTCTTTAATATTGATTTCCTAGACTTGAAATTCGGTAAGAATGTTCAGAAGATTTTGACAAAGTATACAAGAGAATACTAGACCAGCAATTCATTTCATTTTTTTCAAAAAATTTCAAAACAATTGTCCAAAATAGCAATTTTTCCCTTATATGAGGTGTCAGATTTTGAAAGTTAAATTCTTTAATATTGATTTCCTAGACTTGAAATTTAGTAAGAATGTTCAGAAGATATTGACAAAGGATACAACAGAATATTAGGCTAGCAATTCATTTAATTTAGTTCAAAAAATTCCAAAACAATTGTCAAAAATAGCAATATTTCCCTTATTTGAGATGTCAGATTTTGAAACCTAAATTCTTTAATATTGATTTGCTAAACTTTAAATTCAGTATGAATGTTCAAAAGGGATTGACAAAGGATATAACAAAATATTACACCTGCAGTTCATTTCATTCAGTTCAAAAAATTTGAAGACTATTGTCTAAAATAGCCATTATTGCCCAATATGAGGATAAAGACTTTTAAAAGCTAAATTCTTTAATATTGATTTCCTAGATTGAAATTCAGTAAGAATGTTCAGAAGGTATTGACAAAGGATACAATAGAATATTAGACTAGCAATTCATTTAATTTAGTTCAAAAAATTCCAAAACAATTGTCAAAAATAGCAATTTTTCCCTTATATGAGATGTCAGACATTGAAAGCTAAATTCTTAAATATTGATTTGCTACACTTTAAATTCAGTATGAATGTTCAAAAGGGATTGACAAAGGATATAACAGAATATTACACCAGCAGTTCATTTCATGCAGTTCAAAAAATTTGAAGACTATTGTCTAAAAGAGCCATTATTAATGCCCAATATGAGTTGAAATATTTTAAAAGCTAAATTCTTTAATATTTATTTGCTAGACTTGACATTCAGTATGAATGTTTAAAAGGGATTGACAAAGGGTACAACAGATTATTACACCAGCAGTTCATTTCATTCAGTTCAAAAAATTTGAAAACATTTGTACAAAATAGCAATTTTTCCCTTATATATGAGGTGTTAGATTTTGAAAGCTAAATTCTATAACTCATTGCTGTCCTGTCGTAAACGACGCATGCAAAAAATTTCGATTTTATCTGCAAGTATTTTACCAAATACACTAGAATTTGTATTATCTTAAAGCCAAAACATTTATCTATTTGTATAAGTTTAGTTCATTTCAAGAGCTTTCCTATAAGCCAAGATATTTATTGCCGATCTTGTACTTTTTAAATTGAATTTTAGAGAAGCGTAAATACGCAAAGCCTTCCAGAAATCTCGCCTAAAAATACTTGTAGCTTACATTGTGATCAATATTTCCACCTATTTTGCTTGAAATACAGTCGTTTTGGCGATTTGTAGTGATATTGCAAACAAACGTGTTTACAAACGGAAAATTCGAAAATTTGCATATAATTATCACCATATTTGCGAAAATTTGACAAAAAATCGGAAAATTGTCGCTCCAAAAAGGCCAAATATATGACTCCTAGGGACATTTTTACCCTAGGAATCACTGAGCTATATAATAATTCCTGGAGGACCGGCTCGTCATTTTTCGGTAACTTCGCCGCCATCTTTTTGTCCGCAAAAACATGGCGGACTTCCCCCTTCTGCGCAACCGCAGAAGCTCTGCTGACGCCACATGGTTCCTTTTGGCCATAATAGTTACCACTGACCGGGCTCAATTATGAGCCCGCTACAAGGGTGTTCTCCCCCCTGGATTTAGTAAACAACAGGTTCTCCCCCCTGGCCTTTATAAAAAAAATTTCCCGCGAAAACTTGTTTTGTTTTTTTGAAATATAAAGTCATGAAAACATCATTAATTGCATTTTTTTGAAATATAAAGCGTTTTTTTAAGATGAATACAAGTCGTAGACGCTGTTATTGCCAACGCAAGAACAAATATATATTAAACGTCAAAAAATTGTGGACAAAATTGAAGATTTTAATTCTGACACGAACTGACAGGTGTTTTTTTTATATTTTCATTATTTCTACATTCCATAACAAATGCTTGAAACTTTTGGCACTATTGTCGGACATTTTGGGGACAATTGGATATTTATGGACATCAATTAGACTTTTTTGAACCCTGCATGGACAGCAGAATTACTGAAAGTATGCAATTAATAATGTTTTCTTGAATGGTCTTGAATGTCTTCAGAACAATATATCTAGGTATAATCCAAAGAAACATTGCATAATACACTTTTCAGTAAGGTCATCAGCTTAATTGTACCTCAATGGGCTATAAAATTTTCAATATTATCTAATTGCACCCCTGGACCCCTGGTCTTATTAATGAATAATATTCATCCCTCCATAGACTTAATTACTCCTGATTAGCCCATTGAATTTAGCCCTCTTGAAGTTTGATACCATAAACAGAAAATTATAAAAGTGGCTGCAGATTGAAGATACACTGCTCACACAATGCATGTTTACATTTATTTTTTTTATAAATATAACAATGGTTATAAAAATAACAGCCAAAAACAAAATCAGATAACATGGTAATTAAGGATAACAATGCAGATTCATAAGAATGTGTATAATGCTTAAAACATTTCAGTTCAATGTTCCAACAAATTGCATGACAATTAATTAATAAGCCATCTCTAGCTTGCTTTATTTCATTAATTAATAAGCCATCTCTAGCTTGCTTTATTTCATAGCATCTTCATCCTGAAAAAATAAATGGAGATCTGATCAAGATTTATTCACAAGGTGCAAGAAGTTAAAAAATCAATTAATTATAAGCCATGATAATTGATTTGAATTTGACAAGGCAAACAAGATAATATATTAACTAGGTTTTAACAGTCACCATCATCAGAGGTTGAAATTTACACTGTTTGCAGCAAAAATCTTATTACTTTGTATCAGCACCCACTCCACACTTTTGTCAGTCAGATCATGTAATTATTGCTTAAATCTAATAGACTCACTGGGGGGAAGGTTTACCTATTTACATTATTGTTTGCTATCATGAAAACAAAATAGACCAAACTCAAAGATTGACATTGCCAGGAATTTAATTCCTTCCCCACACAAGACAAGAATATGATAAAGTTTGAGTATATAACATTGCACATGTACCAAAGGTCTAAAATAGTATATTTGCTGTTTGTACCATAAGTTTTGATGGATTTATATGGCTCAGAACCTTTGGTAATCAGTTTATATTCGAGTCCAAAGGAAAAAACTGAAATTGTTATAAAAACGGCTTACCTGGATGCCATAAAATAACAGCCGAATGACAAAAATCATTCCCCCGATAAGTGAATTAGGCCATTCAAAACGTCAGACATATAGAGCACAAAGCTACGTCTCCTTTCCATTTGTTGAACAGGAAAAAAGAGGATTTATATGAAATACAAAAAATATGTACAGAAAGCTGAAAATATTTTCATAAAAACCAGGAGGGAGATGGACACAGTTTTTAACCTTGTATCGCGGTATGTCAGTGGTAACTACCATGAGCAAAAGGAACCATGTGGCGTCAGCAAAGCTCAAAATCCGCCATGTTTTTGCGGACACTTTTTGGTGGCGAGCCGGTCCTCCAGGAATTATTATATAGCTCAGTGCTAGGAATCAATTTCCAGGCTTATTTCACCCCTAGGGGGTAGGCAACGTTAAGTTTTTGACACCTCAAACCTCACGCGACAACCGCATGTGCGTCCGCTGAGCAAGGGGTCTGGCTACAAACAATAACAAATCAGAAAAATCGATATTTTTCGAGTTTTTCTGCCCATCCTGACTTAAAAACTATCAGAGAAGATAACTAAAGCATTTCTAGTTTATATATAACTGTTAAAATACGAAAGGATAAAAAATAACGAAGAAAATAACGAAATTCCAAAGGCGAGTTATATTTCCCCTTGTCATCACCTTGTAATTTGATATGATTTTGACAACTGCACTGCCGTGTCAGGTTACACTGCATGAAAAGCGCCGTATTCCAAGGTATTCACATGTGAATACGGGTGTGAATAAAACACATATTGCAAGCGTATTCCGACATGGAATATTAGTGTGAATACGGCATCGTATTCTTCAGTATTCTAAGTGTGAATACGCCGTGAATATGCCGCGTATTCTGACCAATATTAGAGACATTTAGCTTCGCGTTTTCGGCGCAGAACGGCAAACCGCAATCTGCGGTTTGAGGTCTGCGGTTTGCAGTCCGAGGTAAACGCATTTTGACATTTAGCTACTCGGTTTGTCATGTAAACAACCATTTCAACATGGCGGCTTTAAAATAACAATTTGTGTTATTTATAATCTCTATGGCGTTGACAAGGTAGGTTTTTATTAAGTGTATTTTTATTATTTTCATTCAAATTTGGATGACAAAAAGCAAAACAAGCATTTTTTTGTTTTCTTTCGTATCAGAAAAGACTACACGGAAATATCAATTTCAATGTTATTTGAAAGTGATTCTGAAAGCAGCGATGAAGATGATCTTGACATAGCACTAATTGAACACATGTTTACATCCACGAAATGCAGGCTTCCACGATTGAATATTGAAGATCTCAGCGACTGGCAATGTGAAAAAATGTTCAGGTACAGGTCAGGTTTATATTAGAAGAATAAATTGAAATGAGCGATTCGTTATTTTGTTTTGCATACAATATGTATAATTTATTTCGTGTGACTATTTACTGGATACTTTTCCATGGGGAGGGATGCGATTTAACAAGAGTGTACCAGTGTACACGCTTAAAAATATCATATCTTGTAGCAAGTCTGTTCACAAGCTTGCAACAAGATTTGTTGTTGACGAGATGGGACAATTTTGTAAGAACAATCTTGTAACAAGTCTGATAGTCCCAATTGGACTTGCTACAAGTTTTTAACAGCTTGTTCCAAACTTGTTACAACAAATTGGAGCAAGCAGTGCGAACAAATCTTTTGTGAACAGACTTGTAAAAACTCTGCCACAGACTTGTTACAACACTTGCATACATACTAAATAGGGATAATCTTGTACTAGATTTCACAAGGATGACATGTTGCGCCTTTTTGCTGCGTTGAGGATTCCTGCATACTATCGAGCAGAACAAAGGACAAAAGCTTCTGGTATGGAAGCTCTGATGATTCTTCTGAGGCGTCTGGCCTATCCAAACAGATGGTGTGACTTGGTAGGCATTTTTGGAAGGAGTGAGTCTCAACTAAGTTTGATTTTTAACAAGGTATTTAATTATACTGACAGTGGCAGTTAAATTTCAAACTAATCTTTAACTAATAATTTATTCTCATTTTATAGATATTAGATGACATATACAACCGCTTTGGCCACCTCCTTGACTCATTGGACCTAGTTTGGCTTGATCCAGAGTGCTTTGCCCAAGCCATTCATTGTCAAGGTGCACCACTCACACAGTGTTGGGCATTTATTGATGGTACTGTGCGACCAATAGCACGACCTGTAGTTAACCAAGACATAATGTACAGTGGACACAAACGAGTTCACTGCATCAAGTTTCAGGTATTAAGTGACAATTACTTAATATGGCATGATATATCAGACATTTTCATAAGATTTGTTTTCTTTTTAGGCAGTCCATGCCCCAAATGGTCTAATTGTCAACTGGTTTGGACCAATAGAGGGGCGAAGGCATGATGCCTTCATGCTTAGTGTAAGTGGTCTTACAGAAAAATTGCAAAATATTGAAACACCTGATGGTGAGCTGTATGTCCTTTATGGAGATCCTGCATATGGTATTAATGACTGCATCCTGGCACCATATCGAGGTGCACAATTGACACAGAATCAAAGCGAATTCAACAAGCGAATGAGTAAAGTTCGTGTTAGCGTGGAGTGGGGATTTGGAAAGTTGTGTCAGTATTTTGCCTTTCTGGATTTCAAAAAGAACCAGAAAATTTTGCTCCAACCCTTGGGAAAATACTATTTGGTTGGAAGTGTTCTAATTAATTGCCATACCTGCCTATATGGTTCTGTAACAAGTTCATTCTTTAAAGTTCAGCCCCCTTCATTAGAAACATATTTATCAAATCAGTTATAGCTTTAATACAAAATGTTTATTGATGTGACAATATTTATAAATAACATGTTCAATAAAATGATAGCAATTATAATAAAATTAATGAAATAATTTTTACACAATGTATGCATGACAAAGTTCTGGAAAATGATCGAAATGTACATGGTTTATAAATAAACAAATTCAACTGTTGAACCCAAATTCAATATATTTTTACACTTAAAAACGTTTTTGTAACAATTCAATGAATGCCTTTTTTTCCTCCATTTCGAGTTGAAACTTTAATTTTCTCTCTTCAGCTTCAGCAAGATATTTCTCTCTTTGAAAGTCAAGTTCCAATCTTCTTAAATTCAATTCTTTATCTTTCAACTGGGCTTTCTGTTCATATTTGTTAGTAAGCATCTCAATTGCAGTAAGCTTTGATACCCTTTTACACACTTTTCTTTTTCTACCTGTTACAAAGTAAAAAATGCATTTTGAGTATTTCTTTGCAAATGTACTGCCCAAAGCTAATTTGCTTTTATCATGGTTACCTTTCCTTGAGATATATTGTTCACTCTCAAGCATTTCATCTTCACTGGCAGTATCACTACTTTCATTATCATTACATTTTCTTCCTATAATATGGAATATAAATTAGAATTTCCATATGAGGAGCATAACACCACAACAATACAATGCAATAGATATAGCCATGCAATCTACTATCAACATACTACTCATTCCACTGAGTGCAGCATCTCGCATTTCCTGGCCTTTTTTCTTTTTTAATTCTTCATTTTGTTTTTTTTCTCCTTTTCTTTAGTCTTAAGATCTTCCTGGTCTCTTCTAAACATGCAAATATCTTCCAACAACATTGTTAACTCAGTATAGTCTTCTTCTGTGCCAGACCTTAAATAGATGAGTTTTTATTGTGAACCATCAAATATGACACACGACAAAGGTGTTTCAAAAATCCTTATATATGTAAATGATATCCCACCAAACCAATTTATATAAACTGTAGAAGAGGGGAGCTTATTTGGGCTCAAATTATGAGGGAAGAAGCTTGGCAAGTGAAATGCTACTTCGTAACTGGGCCTAGGGGGTATAAATCAATACTCAGTACCCCATAGTCATGCAACCAACACACATGCAGCATTGCATGGGAAAACTGCAAAAGCTGAGGGCAAACATGTTAGGAAGGACTACTGGGCTGAACTCCCCTATTTCGATGGAAAGGCACTTAAAAGGGTATTACTTTTGCATATTCTCAGAGCATCACTCTGACATGCACTTCCCTGAGGCAATGAATATATAATCATCAATTTGATACTGTAGGTCATTCATTACACAAACGTTTAGTATTATGCTTGTTTAGATATATAAATATTCAAATATAAATTCCTACTTTTTTAGGGATATCTTGTCATCTTCTTTGTGTTTTGCAATTAGCCTATCCATTCGTTCCCTGCAGGCCCGCCCTGTTAATTCAATCTTTTTTTCATCTGTGGAGAACGCTTGGCTAAGGGCTACAGCAATTGATTCCCAATCAGCACTGTTCTTTGGGTTTCTCGCTGTAACTTCGGTTGCTAACATTATGTCATTGTTTATTAAAGGCCATCTAAAAGGTGCCATTTTTTCCTTTAAAAAAGTAAAAAAATTATGTAAATTTGGTTTCTTGGATAGCTATTAAGAAGTATTAAGGAATAACGTTGAGCATCAAAAGCCATGGTTAGTATAATATATCAGTAAGCCAGCTGACTTGCATGAAATTATTAGCGGCTAGGTTAACAGCCATGTTTGTTTTGCTTAATATAAGGCATATAAAGTACACATTTTAATGCCTTTTCAATTCGGTACAATTTCCCCAACTAACATCATTTTTCAAACAGAAAACGTGTCCGTTCTTAAGAAAGTAAATTGATCACCCAAATGTGACAAACTGAAATTTTATAACGTTTAAAACCTTGAAGTAATTCACTTACCGCTAGAGCACGACTCTGCCGTAAAAACGTCAACTTCAAACCGGAGAAAAACGGCGGGAAAAAATCACGTGATAGTCTTGCGGTTTGCGGTTTGCCGTTTTGCGCCGAAAACGCGAAGCTAAATGTCTCTATTCACACTTGGAATATCTCACTTCTCACTTAATCCGTGTTACCACAAAATAAATTCATCAGCTGACATTTTTAAACTTTATTTTGAATGCTGAAAAATTGAAATGGAATTTTATAAATAATTTGGCGCAAAAACCAAAAAGCGCGCTTTCGAGTTTAATAAACATTGAACGAGGAGATTGTGCGTTTGTGGCTGTAAGAAATCTTTTTGGCGCTTATAAGTAAGGGAAGAGAGTGAAGGATGCCAAGGGCTTGGTAAAGTCTGGAAACTCTGGTCGCAGTTAAAGAGCATGCCGGCGAGTATTTGTATGCTACGATTCCCACGAAGTCTGATGAAGAAAATGCGCGAAATAGAAATGAGATTGCACGGCGCGCCATTTCCACTGCACCTTATGTTCGCTAATACGTGTAAAATGATAACGAATATTAACCGTATTTCAAGGATTTTTTATTGTTCAAAACCGAAAACGCATATACTGTTTGTGCGTAAGGGACCTCTTCGGTGAGTGACTAAATATCCTGAAGTTGAATTCAATAGCCGGCCTATAGACTATACCCTATGACCATGTTGGGAGTAATCTCAACATTTTATTAACAAATTACCTGGTGATAAGAGGTTAATGGGTTATGCGTTCGCAGCCTGTGCGAATGTTTAGGCATTTATTATCCCTCAAGTCTGTCCATTAAGGAAAATATCAATATGAACAAACATGCATAATCTTTAGGTTGCCATGCATAGCAGTCATACACATTGCAATGGTAGGTTTATCCACAGTTAATGTGGTTTTATCAAGGTTGATCAAATGCAATACTAAGATTTCAGTCAATTATTTAAATTTTATACAGTCCTTAACAGATCATGTACATGTGATGGGTTACAACATTTCACATTTTATAAAATATTATTGGAACATCACAAATTGTTCAAAAATATGTAGCAAAAACACAGCCTATCATGAACTTCTACTAAGCTGTTATGATTTTCAATCTTTCATCAGCTGATTGTTAATTTATAAGCAATGTTGTTTTAGTATATATGAAACATTGCTCCTGGAGTATGTCAGAAATTATACTTAATAGTAAATTGTTGAGCAAAGCAAGTGATGTTTTTTCACTTGGTAAGATATTAAAAACTATAGGTGAGCAGATAATGAATCAGGAACTTCTTTCACTGGGTGAAAAATCCTCTTCATCTTTAGCAAAGTTAAGGCCAACTCTTTTGGGAATTTTCTCAATCTTGCAACCCCTGATGGCTAAAAACAATTAAAACCACCTTAAAGCAATTATTGAACAAAATACATAGCAAACTTTCTTAAGCTATAATAGATTATTATCCGAAAGGTTAATGATAATGGTAAAAGCTGATGTTGCATGCATGGCCATTTGTTTTTATTGTTGTGCATAGAATTTATGCAGTGTAATGAAATTATAATATTCCTAGGAGAATGTATATGTACAATGTACAATGTACACACCATTCATATAATTTGGAAGCTAATCAATTAGGGTAAAAATGGAAACAAATTCTTCCATGAACTTAAAGCTGTATATACACATAGCTACTCCTAGTATGCAAACATCGAGAAGCTGTAGTAAACTCATCTACACTTTAATGGTATATTCTTTAAGTATTGTGATTATAATTTATGTACGGAAAAGTAATTGCAAACAAATCAGTAAACAGTCTCAGTTATAAATTATGATGAGGGCAATGTTAAAAGGCTTCACTTAAAAACACAGTCTAGCATGAACTTCTAAGCTGTTAAGATTTCTGTCTTTGGGCAGCTGGTTGTTAAGATTCCTATCTTTTGGCAACCAGTTCAATAGCTATTCTGTGGTAAATATTAGTGTAAATATAATTCATATATGCTAAAAGGAAAAATATAGGCCATTATTTTGTTAAAAAATATGTATTATATATAACTAAAAAACACAGTCTGGCTTTGATTTCTAAGCTGTTAAGATTTCTGTCTTTGGGCAGCTGATTGTTAAGATTTCAATCTTTTGGCAATCAATCATTAGCTATTCTGTGACAATTATATAACAATATATATCTATAATATATAAATTTTGCCTAAAATATAAAAAACCCTCATGAAATGCACCAATGCACCTCATTTCAATGCATCTTGAAACGTCTATCTAAGGGTTATGTTATGTTAAAGTTATGATTACAGCAGCTTTCTGAATATTTGTGGTAGGTAAGAAAGTAATGTCCCTTTTCAGTATTGGCAAACTTTTAAATTTTGTTTGTATTGAGTATGGCTTTGAAATGGCAAACATTTGTACCTACTATAATTAGTGTGTGATGAGGTAGGATTGATGAAAACCATCATACAATTTATTTATTTACAAGCAGGTACAGTTAGCTGTGTACAAATTAGCTACAATAAACACAATAGTAATCTATTTATTAATAAAAAAAAAGTGATGAGCCCAGCCGTAAAAGCGTTGGCCTCGCACTATTGTTGTTGTGTTGTGTTGTTTCAGGACTATAGTATGACATAACTCTTGTTATTATTAAATAACTTACCTGATTTTAGCGCCGCCACAAGAATTATTTTGGGGCATCGCGAACATCTTTAACAATTCAAAGTTGAACAGCTTGAACTTCTGTTGAAACCACGCATTTATATATAAGCGCCCTGGTTGAAACCAATTGACATTTGTGCCATGTTATCGTTTTGTAAACAAAGGGAACTGGACAACTTTTGCGAGGAATCATTTAAAGACATTTATTTGTTATTGTTATACGACCTCCGAATTTCGCCATTTATTCGCAATTTCGCCGCAATTCCTTGGCGCAAAAATTGTCACTAACATGTCGAAGAGGAAATTTCCCAAAGGAAATTTCCTACGATTTCCCAACACTGAACTGTATATATTACGGATGCTTTTGACGATACAGAATCATCAACTTTCTACCCATGTGTTTACGTATCCAAGCAAAAATAAAAGTATTTTTTATATATAACTTCTTTTACACAGGTAATTAAAGAAATTGATGGATATTTCTCTTTTTATACAGCTTTTTTACGACTTACGAGGCTACTCAGCGCTCATCGACTGAGGATATACGATACTCGACATCCCTGCGGCAGCAAAAAAATTAATCAAATAAAAATCATCGTGCGTTTGGTAACATTTATTGTCTTTATTGTCTGTCGCCTAAACAAATCAAGTGCAATTTCAATTTCTGACCGTGATGAGAAGAAATGCTGGATAACAGTTGACACCGGCATTGAACTGAAACAACCTTTGCCTATTCCGTGGTATATAAACGCATTTCCTGCAATATTTACACAATATAACTCGTTGATTATCCCGTATTCATGCGTACAATCACATTTTCTATGCCGAAGTGTGAATACTAGGTCTTGAAAAATATTCACAGAGTATTCGAAGGTATTCTAGGTCAGAATACGCGGTGTGTTTTATTCACAGGTATTCACATCGGAATACCCCAATATTCCGAGGATATTCACAGTGAATATCTGTGAATACGTGTAAATATGGACCATATTGCGGTGCCCGCGCCAAGTTTGGCACCGCATTATATTCTGCCTGTGAGTTTGTTTGTTCGCATCAATACGTTTCCTTAATCGCCTAGTAAAAATTCCTTGCACATACTTGGAATGCTTGGAATTTTTTCCCAATTATTACTATTAATCTTGTTGTACGTTTGCCAAATTCCTTTTTTAAAGGAACGTTCTTTTTTCAATTTCAATCTCAAACTCTGATGATTGTGTGTATCTCTGCTTTTATGCACCCAAGAAGGACAAAAATACCACCATTCGATTCAGCGTAAGAAATTATACTTACAGGTCTTAAATATATTACTAAACAAGAGTATTCGCCGCGATTTATGACGTTTGAAAGACGAAATTGAATTGTTGACAAATCGCTCAAAATTACTATGCTATACTTTACTAGTAATAGTAAGTTTGGTCTTTGATATCTTTCATATCGTTGGTTTTCTCTTTTAATTTTCGTCCTTAAATAAGTGGATCGGTCTTACATTACGATTTATTTTATAGTACTTTGAGCCAAATATATTCTATTTCGAAGGTTTTAAAGTATAGTTTCAATAAGCGAACTTTATGACAAATCGCTCAAAATTATTAAACAAATTAAAAATGCAGTACGCTTAATCCTTGACTTCTGTATCGTTGCTTTTCTAGTTTCCGGCTCTACGCCAGTTTATTCGTCTCACGTTTCTCTTCATTTTGATAGTATTCTTAGATAGTATTTTTACTTTTTAGCCTAAATATTTTATTTCTGAAGATTTTAAAACGGCGCAATTTTGACCTTAATGTACCAACCAACCAGGCTGCGGCCGACAGAAGAATGTAAGTTGGTGATGTCGTTAGAAATGAGCGGACGTTTTATTTCTAGACAAGCATTGCGGGCACCGCATTTTAGTACTGTGTCTGGTTCGAACTCATATTCGCACGTATTCACCTGTGAATACGCGGTTTTTCATGCAGTGTTAACAGAAACATTTATTAATTTCCGCATTGAAACTGAAGCGATTGGGTTATAGTATTTTTCTCGAGCTATATTTTGGTGGTATTTTTGCGTTTTTTGCTCGTGCATTTGCAGAGTGATTGGAGTTTTTAAAAAGTCGGACCCTAGAGTCCGAAATATATATTTCCCAGATCATGTACATGTGATGGGTTACAACATTTCACATTTTATAAAATATTATTGGAACATCACAAATTGTTCAAAAATATGTAGCAAAAACACAGCCTATCATGAACTTCTACTAAGCTGTTATGATTTTCAATCTTTCATCAGCTGATTGTTAATTTATAAGCAATGTTGCGTTAGTATATATGAAACATTGCTCCTGGAGTATGTCAGAAATTATACTTAATAGTAAATTGTTGAGCAAAGCAAGTGATGTTTTTTCACTTGGTAAGATATTAAAAACTATAGGTGAGCAGATAATGAATCAGGAACTTCTTTCACTGGGTGAAAAATCCTCTTCATCTTTAGCAAAGTTAAGGCCAACTCTTTTGGGAATTTTCTCAATCTTGCAACCCCTGATGGCTAAAAACAATTAAAACCACCTTAAAGCAATTATTGAACAAAATACATAGCAAACTTTCTTAAGCTATAATAGATTATTATCCGAAAGGTTAATGATAATGGTAAAAGCTGATGTTGCATGCATGGCCATTTGTTTTTATTGTTGTGCATAGAATTTATGCAGTGTAATGAAATTATAATATTCCTAGGAGAATGTATATGTACAATGTACAATGTACACACCATTCATATAATTTGGAAGCTAATCAATTAGGGTAAAAATGGAAACAAATTCTTCCATGAACTTAAAGCTGTATATACACATAGCTACTCCTAGTATGCAAACATCGAGAAGCTGTAGTAAACTCATCTACACTTTAATGGTATATTCTTTAAGTATTGTGATTATAATTTAGGTACGGAAAAGTAATTGCAAACAAATCAGTAAACAGTCTCAGTTATAAAATTATGATGAGGGCAATGTTAAAAGGCTTCACTTAAAAAAACAGTTCTAGCTGAACTTTCTAACTGTTAAGATTTCTGTCTTTGGGCAGCTGGTTTAAGTTATTCCTATCTTTTGGCAACCAGTTCAATGCTATTCTGTGGTAAATATTAGTGTAAATAATTCATATATGCTAAAAGGAAAATATAGGCCATTTTTTGTTAAAAAATATGTATTATATATAACTAAAAAACACAGTCTGGCTTTGATTTCTAAGCTGTTAAGATTTCTGTCTTTGGGCAGCTGATTGTTAAGATTTCAATCTTTTGGCAATCATTTAGCTATTCTGTGACAATTATATAACAATATATATATCTATAATATATAAATTTTACCTAAGATATAAAAAACCCTCATGAAATGCACCAATGCACCTCGTTTCAATGCATCTTGAAACGTCTATCTAAGGGTTATGTTATGTTAAAGTTATGATTACAGCAGCTTTCTGAATATTTGTGGTAGGTAAGAAAGTAATGTCCCTTTTCAGTATTGGCAAACTTTTAAATTTTGTTTGTATTGAGTATGGCTTTGAAATGGCAAACATTTGTACCTACTATAATTAGTGTGTGATTGAGGTAGGATTGATGAAAACCATCATACAATTTATTTATTTACAAGCAGGTACAGTTAGCTGTGTACAAATTAGCTACAATAAACACAATAGTATTCTATTTATATTAATAAAAGCAAAAAAGTGATGAGCCCAGCCGTAAAAGCGTTGGCCTCGCACTATTGTTGTTGTGTTGTGTTGTTTCAGGACTATAGTATGACATAACTCTTGTTATTATTAAATAACTTACCTGATTTTAGCGCCGCCACAAGAATTATTTTGGGGCATCGCGAACATCTTTAACAATTCAAAGTTGAACAGCTTGAACTTCTGTTGAAACCACGCATTTATATATAAGCACCCTGGTTGAAACCAATTGACATTTGTGCCATGTTATCGTTTTGTAAACAAAGGGAACTGGACAACTTTTGCGAGGAATCATTTAAAGACATTTATTTGTTATTGTTATACGACCTCCGAATTTCGCCATTTATTCGCAATTTCGCCGCAATTCCTTGGCGCAAAAATTGTCACTAATATGTCGAAGAGGAAATTTCCCAAATGAAATTTCCTACGATTTCCCAACACTGAACTGTATATATTACGGATGCTTTTGACGATACAGAATCATCAACTTTCTACCCATGTGTTTACGTATCCAAGCAAAAATAAAAGTATTTTTTTATAGATAACTTCTTTTACACAGGTAATTAAAGAAATTGATGGATATTTCTCTTTTTATACAGCTTTTTTACGACTTACGAGGCTACTCAGCGCTCATCGACTGAGGATATACGATACTCGACATCCCTGCGGCAGCAAAAAAATTAATCAAATAAAAATCATCGTGCGTTTGGGAACATTTATTGTCTTTATTGTCTGTCGCCTAAACAAATCAAGTGCAATTTCAATTTCTGACCGTGATGAGAAGAAATGCTGGATAACAGTTGACACCGGCATTGAACTGAAACAACCTTTGCCTATTCCGTGGTATATAAACGCATTTCCTGCAATATTTACACAATATAACTCGTTGATTATCCCGTATTCATGCGTACAATCACATTTTCTATGCCGAAGTGTGAATACTAGGTCTTGAAAAATATTCACAGAGTATTCGAAGGTATTCTAGGTCAGAATACGCGGTGTGTTTTTTCACAGGTATTCACATCGGAATACCCCCAATATTCCGAGGATATTCACAGTGAATATCTGTGAATACGTGTAAATATGGACCATATTGCGGTGCCCGCGCCAAGTTTGGCACCGCATTATATTCTGCCTGTGAGTTTGTTTGTTCGCATCAATACGTTTCCTTAATCGCCTAGTAAAAATTCCTTGCACATACTTGGAATGCTTGGAATTTTTTCCAATTATTACTATTAATCTTGTTGTACGTTTGCCAAATTCCTTTTTTAAAGGAACGTTCTTTTTTCAATTTCAATCTCAAACTCTGATGATTTGTGTATCTCTGCTTTTATGCACCCAAGAAGGACAAAAATACCACCATTCGATTCAGCGTAAGAAATTATACTTACAGGTCTTAAATATATTACTAAACAAGAGTATTCGCCAGCGATTTATGACGTTTGAAAGACGAAATTGAATTGTTGACAAATCGCTCAAAATTACTATGCTATACTTTACTAGTAATAGTAAGTTTGGTCTTTGATATCTTTCATATCGTTGGTTTTCTCTTTTAATTTTCGTCCTTAAAAAGTGGATCGGTCTTACATTACGATTTATTTTATAGTACTTTGAGCCAAATATATTCTATTTCGAAGGTTTTAAAGTATAGTTTCAATAAGCGAACTTTATGACAAATCGCTCAAAATTATTAAACAAATTAAAAATGCAGTACGCTTAATCCTTGACTTCTGTATCGTTGCTTTTCTAGTTTCCGGCTCTACGCCAGTTTATTCGTCTCACGTTTCTCTTCATTTTGATAGTATTCTTAGATAGTATTTTTACTTTTTAGCCTAAATATTTTATTTCTGAAGATTTTAAAACGGCGCAATTTTGACCTTAATGTACCAACCAACCAGGCTGCGGCCGACAGAGAATGTAAGTTGGTGATGTCGTTAGAAATGAGCGGACGTTTTATTTCTAGACAAGCATTGCGGGCACCGCATTTTAGTACTGTGTCTGGTTCGAACTCATATTCGCACGTATTCACCTGTGAATACGCGGTTTTTCATGCAGTGTTAACAGAAACATTTATTAATTTCCGCATTGAAACTGAAGCGATTGGGTTATAGTATTTTCTCGAGCTATATTTTGGTGGTATTTTTGCGTTTTTTGCTCGTGCATTTGCAGAGTGATTGGAGTTTTTAAAAAGTCGGACCCTAGAGTCCGAAATATATATTTCCCAGACTTGAAATTCAGTAAGATTGTTCAGAAGGTATTGACAATGGAAACGACCGAATATTAGACCAGTAATTCATTTCATTCAGTTCAAAAAAATTCAAAACAATTGTCCAAAATAGCAATTTTTCCCTCATATGATGTCAGTTTTTGAAAGTTAAATTATTTAATATTGACTTAGTAGATTTCAAATTGAGCAAGAATGTTCAAAAGGGATAGACAATGCATACAACAGAATATTAGACCAGCAGTTCATTTCAATCAGGTCAAAAAATTTGAAACCAAATGTTCAAAATAACAATTTTTCCCTTATATGAGATGTCAGATTTTGAAAGCTAAATTCTTTAATATTGATTTGCTAAACTTTAAATTCAGTACAAAAGTTCAGAAGGGATTGACAAAGGATACAACAGGATATTAGACCATCAGTTCATTTCATTCAGTTCAAAAAATTTGAAAACCATAGTTTAAAATAGCCATTATTGCTCAATATGAGGTGAAAGATTTTAAAATCTAAATTCTTTGATATTGATTTCGTAGACTTGAAATTAAGTAAGAATGTTCAGAAGGCATTGACAAAGGATACAACAGAATATTAGACGAGCTGTTTATTTCATTCAGTTAAAAAAATTTGAAAACCATTGTCTAAGATAGCAATTTTTCCCCTATATGAGATGTCAGATTTTGAAAGCTAAATTCTTTAATATTGATTTGCTGAACTTGAAATTCAGAACGAATGTTTAAATGGGATTGACAAAGGATACAACAGGATATTAGACCAGCAATTCATTTCATTCAGTTCAAAAGATTTTAAAACTATTGTTTAAAATAGCCATTATTGCCCAATACGAGGTAAAAGATTTTAAAACTAAATTCTTTAATATTGATTTCCTGGAATTGAAATTCAGTAAGAATGTTTAGAAGGTATTGACAAAGGATACAACAGAATATTAGAGCAGCAGTTCATTTCATTCAGTTCAAAAAATTTGAAACCATTTGTCCAAAATAGCAATTTTTCCCTTATATGAGATGTCAGATTTTGAAAGCTAAATGCTTTAATATTGATTTGCTGAACTTGAAATTCAGAACGAATGTTTAAATGGGATTGACAAAGGATACAACAGATATTAGACCAGCAATTCATTTCATTCAGTTCAAAAGATTTTAAAACCATTGTTTAAAATAGCCATTATTGCCCAATATGAGGTGAAAGATTTTAAAAGCTAGATTCTTTAATATTGATTTCCTAGACTTGAAATTCAGTATGAATGTTCAGAAGAGATTGGCAAAAGATACAACAGAATATTAGACTAGCAGTTCATTTCATTCAGTTCAAAAAATTTGAAACCATTTGTCCAAAATAGCAATTTTTCCCTTATATGAGATGTCAGATTTTGAAAGCTAAATTCTTTAATATTGATTTGCTGAACTTGAAATTCAGTAAGAATGTTCAGAAGGAACTGGCAAAGGATAAAACAGAATATTAGACCAGCAGTTTATTTCAATCAGGTCAAAAAATTTGAAACCAATTGTCCAAAATAGCAATTTTTCCCTTATATGAAATGTCAGACATTGAAAGCTAAATTCTTTAATATTGCTTTGCTAGACTTGAAATTCAGTATGAATGTTCAAAAGGGATTGACAAAGATATAACAGAATATTACACCAGCAGTTCATTTCATTCAGTTCAAAAAATATGAAGACTATTGTCTAAAATAGCCATTATTGCCCAATATGAGGTGAAAGATTTTAAAAGCTAAATTCTTTAAGATTGATTTCCTAGACTTGAAAATCAGTAAGAGTGTTCAGAAGGTATTGAGAAAAATATACAAGAGAATATTAGACCAGCATTAATTTCATTTTGTTCAAAAAATTTCAAAACAATTGTCAAAAATAGCAATTTTTCCCTTATATGAGATGTCAGACATTGAAAGCTAAATTCATTAGTATTGATTTGCTAGACTTGAAATTCAGTATGAACGTTCAAAAGGGATTAACAAAGGATATAACAGAATATTACACCAGCAGTTCATTTCATTCAGTTCAAAAAATTTGAAGACTTTTGTCTAAAATAGCCATTATTGCCCAATATGAGGTGAAAGATTTTAAAAGCTAAATTCTTTAATATTGATTTCCTAGACTTGAAATTCAGTAAGAATGTTCAGAAGGTATTGACAAAGGATACGACAGAATATTAGACCAGCAATTCATTCATTTAGTTCAAAAAATTTCAAAACAATTGTCCAAAATAGCAATTTTTCCCTTATATGAGATGTCAGATTTTGAAAGCTAAATTCTTTAATATTGATTTGCTAGACTTGGAATTCAGTATGAATGTTCAAAAGGTATTGACAAAGGATACAACATAATATTACGCCAGCAATTCATTTCATTCAGGTCAAAAAATTTGAAACCAATTGTCCAAAATAGCAATTTTTTCCCTTATGTGAGAAGTCAGGTTTTGAAAGCTAAATTCTTTATTTTTGCTGAACTTGAAATTCAGTAAGAATGTTCAAACGAGATTGGCAAAGGATACAGCGGAATATTAGACCAGCAGTTCATTTCATTCAGTTCAAAAATATTGAAAACCATTTTCTAGAATAGCAATTTTTCCCTTATATGAGAGGTCAGACAATGAAAGCTAAATTCTTTAAAGTTGATTTCCTAGACTTGAAATTCAGTATGAATGTTCAGAAGGGATTGAAAAAGGACGCAACAGATTATTACACCAGCTTTTCACTTCATTGAGTTAAAAAAATTCAAAAGGAGTGTCCAAAACAGCAATTTTTCCCTTATATGAAGTGTCAGATTTTGAAAGTTAAATTATTTTACACCAGCAGTTTTATTTCATTCAGGTCAAAAATTGAAACCAATTGTCCAAAATAGCAATTTTCCTTATATGAGATGTCCAGATCATAGCAGCCCAGACTTTTGCCGCCTGTACTACTCGCGCGTGTGTCGCGCTTAGGTTGTTTACTTCGTCTATATATTATGACAAGGTATTAAAGAGTTTATCAAAATATGACAGATATACCTTCGTAAATGTATAATTATCTAAAAAAATACTCAAAGATAAGCCACAAAAACTACAACCTAATCATTACCTATGATTAAACTACATTATCCTGCAGTTTCCGTGTTTTTAAACAACATCTAAAGCCTTCAAATCAATGAAATAAAACAGGAATTCATATGGAATTTTGAGAAAACTATCCGACGGTCACTCCGCCTAAGGAAACGTCATCTTTTTTGAGATACTAACTAAAAGCTAATTTGGCTTACCTGCAGGACCACCAATGAGAACCAATGAGCTTTTAGTTAATATCTGAAAAAGATGACGTTTCCTTTGGCGGAGTGACCCTCCGATAGTTTTCTCAAAATTCCGTATGAATTCCTGTTTTATTTCGCTAATTTGAAGGCTTTTATGTTGTTTAAAAACACGGAAACTGTAGGATAATGTAGTTAAATCATCGGTAATTATTAGGTTGTAGTTTTTGTGGCGTTTCTTTAAGTATTTTTTTAGATAATTATACATTTACGAAGGTATATCAGTCATATTTTGATAAACTCTTTCCTACCTTGTCATAATATATAGACGAAGTAAACAACATAAGCGCAACACACGCGCGAGTATCACACGCGCAAGTCAAAGTCTGGGCTGCCTATGGCCAGATTTTAAAATATAAACTCTTTAATATTGATTTGCTGAACTTGAAATTCAGTAAAAATTTCCAGAAGAGATTGGAAAAGGATACAACAGAATATTAGACCAGCAGTTCATTTCACTTAGTCCAAAATAGCACTTTTTCTCTTATATGAGATATCAGATTTTGAAAGCTAAATTCTTTAATATTGATTTGCTGAACTTGAAATTAAACAAGAATGTTCAAAAGGGATTGGCAAAGGATACAACAGAATATTAGACCAGCAGTTCATTTTTATCAGGCCAAAAAATTTGAAACCATTTGTCTAAAATAGCAATTTTTCCCTTATATGAGATGTGAGATTTTAAAATATAAATTCTTTAATATATATTTGCTAGATTTGAAATTGAGCAATATTGTTCAGAAAGGGTTGAAAAAGCATACAACAGAATATTAGACCAGCAGTTCATTTCATTAAGGTCAAAAAATTTGAAACCATTTCTCTAAAATAGCAATTTTCACCTTTTATGAGATGTCAGGTTTTGAAAGCTAAATTCTTTAATATTGATTTCCTGCACTTGAAATTCAGTAGGAATGTTCAAAAGAGATTGACAAAGGATACAACAGAATATTATCCCAGCAATTCATTTCATTGAGTTCAAAAAAATTCAAAACAATTGTCCAAAATAGCAATTTTTCCCTTAAATGAGGTGTCAGATTTTGAGAAGTTAAATTCTTTAATATTGATTTGCTAGACTTGAAATTAAATGTGAATGTTCAAAAGAGATTGACAAAGGATATAACAGAATATTACACCAGCAGTTCATTTCATTTAGTTCAAAAGATGTGAAAACCATTGTTCGAAATAGCAATTTTTCGCTTATATGAGTTGTCAGATTTTGAAAGCAAAATTTTTAATATATTTTTGCTGAACTTGAAATTCAGAACGAATGCTCAGAAAGGATAGACAAAGGATACAACAGGATATTAGACCAGTAATTCATTTCATTCAGTTCAAAAAATTTGAAAACCATTGTTTAAAATAGCCATTATTGCCAAACATGAGGTGAAAGATTTTAAAAGCTAAATTCTTTAATATTGATTTCCTAGACTTGAAATTCGGTAAGAATGCTTAGAAGGTATTGACAAGGGATACAAAGAATATTAGACCAGCAATTCATTTCATTTAGTTCAACAAATTTCAAACCAAGTTTCCAAAATAGCAATTTTTCCCTTATAAGAGATGTCAGACATTGAAAGCTAAATTCTTTAATATTGATTTGCCAGACTTGAAATTCAGTATGAATGTTCAAACGGGATTGACAAAGGATACAACAGAATATTACACCAGCAATTCACTTTATTGAGTTAAAAAAATTTCAAAACATTTGTCCAAAATTGGAATTTTTCCCTTAGGTGAGGTGTCAGATTTTGAAAGTTAAATTAGTTTGATACAACAGAATATTAAACCAGCAGTTAATTTCAATCAGGTCAAAAAATTTGAAACCAATTGTCCAAGACAGCAATTTTTCCCTTATATGAGATGTCAGATTTTGAAAGCTAAATCCTTTAATATTGATTTGCTGAACTTGAAATTCAGTAAGAATGTTCAGAAGAGATTGGCAAAAGATACAACAGAATATTAGACTGGCAGTTCATTTCATTCAGTTCAAAAAATTTGAAAACAATTGTCCAAAAAAGCAATTTTTCCCTTATATGAGATGTCGGACATTGAAAGCTAAATTCTGTAATAATGATTCGCTACACTTGAAATTCAGTATGAATTGTCAAAAGGGATTGACAAAGGATATAACAGAATATTACACCAGCAGTTCATTTCATGCAGTTCAAAAAATTTGAAGACTATTGTTTAAAATAGCTATTATTGCCCAATATGAGGTGAAAGATTTTAAAAGTTAAATTTTTTAATATTGATTTCCTAGATTTGAAATTTTGTAAGAATGTTCAGAAGGTATTGACGAAGGATACAACAGAATATTAGACCAGCCAATTCATTTCATTTAGTTCAAAAAACTTCAAAACAATTGTCCAAAAAAGCAATTTTTCCCTTATAAGAGATGTCAGACATTGAAAGCTAAATTCTTTAATATTGATTTGCCAGACTTGAAATTCAGTATGAATGTTCAAACGGGATTGACAAAGGATACACAGAATATTACACCAGCAATTCACTTTATTGAGTTAAAAAAATTTCAAAAACATTTGTCCAAAATTGGAATTTTTCCCTTAGGTGAGGTGTCAGATTTTGAAAGTTAAATTAGTTTGATACAACAGAATATTAAACCAGCAGTTAATTTCAATCAGGTCAAAAAATTTGAAACCAATTGTCCAAGACAGCAATTTTTCCCTTATATGAGATGTCAGATTTTGAAAGCTAAATCCTTTAATATTGATTTGCTGAACTTGAAATTCAGTAAGAATGTTCAGAAGAGATTGGCAAAAGATACAACAGAATATTAGACTAGCAGTTCATTTCATTCAGTTCAAAAAATTTGAAAACAATTGTCCAAAAAAGCAATTTTTTCCCTTATATGAGATGTCGGACATTGAAAGCTAAATTCTGTAATAATGATTCGCTACACTTGAAATTCAGTATGAATTTTCAAAAGGGATTGACAAAGGATATAACAGAATATTACACCAGCAGTTCATTTCATGCAGTTCAAAAAATTTGAAGACTATTGTTTAAAATAGCCTATTGCCCAATATGAGGTGAAAGATTTTAAAAGTTAAATTTTTTAATATTGATTTCCTAGATTTGAAATTTTGTAAGAATGTTCAGAAGGTATTGACGAAGGATACAACAGAATATTAGACCAGCATTTCATTCATTTAGTTCAAAAAATTTCAAACCAAGTGTCCAAATTAAATAGAAATTTTTCCCTTATATGAGATGTCAGATATTGAAAGCTAAATTCTGTAATAATGATTCACTACATTTGAAATTCAGTATGAATTTTCAAAGGGATTGACAAGGATATAACAGAATATTACACCAGCAGTTCATTTCATGCAGTTCAAAAAATTTGAAGACTATTGTGTAAAATAGCCATTATTGCCCAATATGAGGTGAAAGATTTTAAAGTTAAATTTTTTAATATTGATTTCCTAGATTTGAAATTTTGTAAGAATGTTCAGAAGGTATTGACGAAGGATACAACAGAATATTAGACCAGCAATTCTTTCATTTAGTTCAAAAAATTTCAAAACAATTGTCCAAAAAAGCAATTTTTCCCTTATAAGAGATGTCAGACATTGAAAGCTAAATTCTTTAATATTGATTTGCCAGACTTGAAATTCAGTATGAATGTTCAAACGGGATTGACAAAGGATACAACAGAATATTACACCAGCAATTCACTTTATTGAGTTAAAAAAATTTCAAAACATTTGTCCAAAATTGGAATTTTTCCCTTAGGTGAGGTGTCAGATTTTGAAAGTTAAATTAGTTTGATACAACAGAATATTAAACCAGCAGTTAATTTCAATCAGGTCAAACAATTTGAAACCAATTGTCCAAGACAGCAATTTTTCCCTTATATGAGATGTCAGATTTTGAAAGCTAAATCCTTTAATATTGATTTGCTGAACTTGAAATTCAGTAAGAATGTTCAGAAGAGATTGGCAAAAGATACAACAGAATATTAGACTAGCAGTTCATTTCATTCAGTTCAAAAAATTTGAAAACAATTGTCCAAAAAAGCAATTTTTCCACATTTTCCGCAATTTTTTTACATTGTGTAAAATAGCCATTATTGCCCAATATGAGGTGAAAGATTTTAAAAGTTAAATTTTTTAATATTGATTTCCTAGATTTGAAATTTTGTAAGAATGTTCAGAAGGTATTGACGAAGGATACAACAGAATATTAGACCAGCAATTCATTTCATTTAGTTCAAAAAATTTCAAAACAATTGTCCAAAAAAGCAATTTTTCCCTTATAAGAGATGTCAGACATTGAAAGCTAAATTCTTTAATATTGATTTGCCAGACTTGAAATTCAGTATGAATGTTCAAACGGGATTGACAAAGGATACAACAGAATATTACACCAGCAATTCACTTTATTGAGTTAAAAAAATTTCAAAACATTTGTCCAAAATTGGAATTTTTCCCTTAGGTGAGGTGTCAGATTTTGAAAGTTAAATTAGTTTGATACAACAGAATATTAACCAGCAGTTAATTTCAATCAGGTCAAAAAATTTGAAACCAATTGTCCAAGACAGCAATTTTTCCCTTATATGAGATGTCAGATTTTGAAAGCTAAATCCTTTAATATTGATTTGCTGAACTTGAAATTCAGTAAGAATGTTCAGAAGAGATTGGCAAAAGATACAACAGAATATTAGACTGGCAGTTCATTTCATTCAGTTCAAAAAATTTGAAAACAATTGTCCAAAAAAGCAATTTTTCCCTTATATGAGATGTCGGACATTGAAAGCTAAATTCTGTAATAATGATTCGCTACACTTGAAATTCAGTATGAATTGTCAAAAGGGATTGACAAAGGATATAACAGAATATTACACCAGCAGTTCATTTCATGCAGTTCAAAAAATTTGAAGACTATTGTTTAAAATAGCCATTATTGCCCAATATGAGGTGAAAGATTTTAAAAGTTAAATTTTTTAATATTGATTTCCTAGATTTGAAATTTTGTAAGAATGTTCAGAAGGTATTGACGAAGGATACAACAGAATATTAGACCAGCAATTCATTTCATTTAGTTCAAAAAATTTCAAAACAATTGTCCAAAAAAGCAATTTTTCCCTTATAAGAGATGTCAGACATTGAAAGCTAAATTCTTTAATATTGATTTGCCAGACTTGAAATTCAGTATGAATGTTCAAACGGGATTGACAAAGGATACAACAGAATATTACACCAGCAATTCACTTTATTGAGTTAAAAAAATTTCAAAACATTTGTCCAAAATTGGAATTTTTCCCTTAGGTGAGGTGTCAGATTTTAAAAGTTAAATTAGTTTGATACAACAGAATATTAAACCAGCAGTTAATTTCAATCAGGTCAAAAAATTTGAAACCAATTGTCCAAGACAGCAATTTTTCCCTTATATGAGATGTCAGATTTTGAAAGCTAAATCCTTTAATATTGATTTGCTGAACTTGAAATTCAGTAAGAATGTTCAGAAGAGATTGGCAAAAGATACAACAGAATATTAGACTAGCAGTTCATTTCATTCAGTTCAAAAAATTTGAAAACAATTGTCCAAAAAAGCAATTTTTCCCTTATATGAGATGTCGGACATTGAAAGCTAAATTCTGTAATAATGATTCGCTACACTTGAAATTCAGTATGAATTTTCAAAAGGGATTGACAAAGGATATAACAGAATATTACACCAGCAGTTCATTTCATGCAGTTCAAAAAATTTGAAGACATTGTTTAATAGCCATTATTGCCCAATATGAGGTGAAAGATTTTAAAAGTTAAATTTTTTAATATTGATTTCCTAGATTTGAAATTTGTAAGAATGTTCAGAAGGTATTGACGAAGGATACAACAGAATATTAGACCAGCAATTCATTTCATTTAGTTCAAAAAATTTCAAACCAAGTGTCCAAATTAAATAGAAATTTTTCCCTTATATGAGATGTCAGATATTGAAAGCTAAATTCTGTAATAATGATTCACTACATTGAAATTCAGTATGAATTTTCAAAAGGGATTGACAAAGGATATAACAGAATATTACACCAGCAGTTCATTTCATGCAGTTCAAAAAATTTGAAGAACTATTGTTTAAAATGCCATTATTGCCCAATATGAGGTGAAAGATTTTAAAAGTTAAATTTTTAATATGATTTCCTAGATTTGAAATTTTGTAAGAATGTTCAGAAGGTATTGACGAAGATACAACAGAATATTAGACCAGCAATTCATTTCATTTAGTTCAAAAATTTCAAACCAAGTGTCCAAATTAAATAGAATTTTTCCCTTATATGAGATGTCAGATATTGAAAGCTAAATTCTGTAATAATGATTCACTACATTTGAAATTCAGTATGAATTTCAAAAGGGATTGACAAAGGATATAACAGAATATTACACCAGCAGTTCATTTCATGCAGTTCAAAAAATTTGAAGACTATTGTGTAAAATAGCCATTATTGCCCAATATGAGGTGAAAGAATTTTAAAAGTTAAATTTTTTAATATTGATTTCCTAGATTTGAAATTTTGTAAGAATGTTCAGAAGGTATTGACGAAAGATACAACAGAATATTAGACCAGCAATTCATTTCATTTAGTTCAAAAAATTTCAAACCAAGTGTCCAAATTAAATAGAAATTTTTCCCTTATATGAGATGTCAGATATTGAAAGCTAATTCTGTAATAATGATTCACTACATTTGAAATTCAGTATGAATTTTCAAAAGGGATTGACAAAGGATATAACAGAATATTACACCAGCAGTTCATTTCATGCAGTTCAAAAAATTTGAAGACTATTGTGTAAAATAGCCATTATTGCCCAATATGAGGTGAAAGATTTTAAAAGTTAAATTTTTTAATATTGATTTCCTAGATTTGAAATTTTGTAAGAATGTTCAGAAGGTATTGACGAAAGATACAACAGAATATTAGACCAGCAATTCATTTCATTTAGTTCAAAAAATTTCAAAACAATTGTCCAAAAAAGCAATTTTTCCCTTATAAGAGATGTCAGACATTGAAAGCTAAATTCTTTAATATTGATTTGCCAGACTTGAAATTCAGTATGAATGTTCAAACGGGATTGACAAAGGATACAACAGAATATTACACCAGCAATTCACTTTATTGAGTTAAAAAAATTTCAAAACATTTGTCCAAAATTGGAATTTTTCCCTTAGGTGAGGTGTCAGATTTTGAAAGTTAAATTAGTTTGATACAACAAATATTAACACCAGCAGTTAATTTCAATCAGGTTCAAAAAATTTGAAAACCAATTGTCCAAGAACAGCAAATTTTTCCCTTATATGAGATGTCAGATTTTGAAAGCTAAATCCTTTAATATTGATTTGCTGAATTGAAATTCAGTAAGAATGTTCAGAAGAGATTGCAAAAGATACAACAGAATATTAGACTGCAGTTCATTTCATTCAGTTCAAAAAATTTGAAAACAATTGTCCAAAAAAGCATTTTTTCCCTTATATGAGATGTCGACATTGAAAGCTAAAATTCTGTGATAATGATTCGCTACACTTGAAATTCAGTATGAATTTTCAAAAGGGATTGACAAAGGATATAACAGAATATTACACCAGCAGTTTCATTTCATGCAGTTCAAAAAATTTGAAAGACTATTGTTTAAAATAGCCATTATTGCCCATATGAGGTGAAAGATTTTAAAAGTTAAATTTTTTAATATTGATTTCCTAGATTTGAAATTTTGTATAGAATGTTCAGAAGGTATTGACGAAAGATACAACAGAATATTAGACCAGCAATTCATTTCATTTAGTTTCAAAAAATTTCAAACCAAGTGTCCAAATTAAATAGAAATTTTTCCCTATATGAGATGTCAGATATTGAAAGCTAAATTCTGTAATAATGATTCGCTACATTTGAAATTCAGTATGAATTTTCAAAAAGGGATTGACAAAGGATATAACAGAATATTACACCAGCAGTTCATTTCATGCAGTTCAAAAAATTTGAAGACTATTGTGTAAAAATAGCCATTATTGCCCAATATGAGGTGAAAGATTTTAAAAGTTAAATTTTTTTAATATTGATTTCCTAGATTTGAAATTTTGTAAGAATGTTCAGAAGGTATGACGAAGGATACAACAGAATATTAGACCAGCAATTCATTTCATTTAGTTCAAAAAATTTCAAAACAATTGTCCAAAAAGCAATTTTTTTCCTTATAAGAGATGTCAGACATTGAAAGCTAAATTCTTTAATATTGATTTGCCAGACTTGAAATTCAGTATGAATGTTCAAACGGGATTGACAAAGGATACAACAGAATATTACACCAGCAATTTCACTTTATTGAGTTAAAAAAATTTCAAAACATTTGTCCAAAATTGGAATTTTTCCCTTAGGTGAGGTGTCAGATTTTGAAAGTTAAATTAGTTTGATACAACAGAAATATTAAACCAGCAGTTAATTTCAATCAGGTCAAAAAATTTGAAACCAATTGTCCAAGACAGCAATTTTTCCCTTATATGAGATGTCAGATTTTGAAAGCTAAATCCTTTAATATTGATTTGCTGAACTTGAAATTCAGTAAGAATGTTCAGAAGAGATTGGCAAAAGATACAACAGAATATTAGACTAGCAGTTCATTTCATTCAGTTCAAAAAATTTGAAAACAATTGTCCAAAAAAGCAATTTTTCCCTTATATGAGATGTCGGACATTGAAAGCTAAATTCTGTAATAATGATTCGCTACACTTGAAATTCAGTAGAATTTCAAAAGGGATTGACAAAGGATATAACAGAATATTACACCAGCAGTTCATTTCATGCAGTTCAAAAAATTGAAGACTATTGTTTAAAATAGCCATTATTGCCAATATGAGGTGAAAGATTTTAAAAGTTAAATTTTTAATATTGATTTCCTAGATTTGAAATTTTGTAAGAATGTTCAGAAGGTATTGACGAAGGATACAACAGAATATTAGACCAGCAATTCATTTCATTTAGTTCAAAAAATTTCAAACCAAGTGTCCAAATTAAATAGAAATTTTTCCCTTATATGAGATGTCAGATTATTGAAAGCTAATTCTGTAATAATGATTCACTACATTTGAAATTCAGTATGAATTTTCAAAAGGGATTGACAAAGGATATAACAGAATATTACACCAGCAGTTCATTTCATGCAGTTCAAAAAATTTGAAGACTATTGTGTAAAATAGCCATTATTGCCCAATATGAGGTGAAAGATTTTAAAAGTTAAATTTTTAATATTGATTTCCTAGATTTGAAATTTTGTAAGAATGTTCAGAAGGTATTGACGAAGGATACAACAGAATATTAGACCAGCAATTCATTTCATTTAGTTCAAAAAATTTCAAAACAATTGTCCAAAAAAAGCAATTTTTCCCTTATAAGAGATGTCAGACATTGAAAGCTAAATTCTTTAATATTGATTTGCCAGACTTGAAATTCAGTATGAATGTTCAAACGGGATTGACAAAGGAACAACAGATATTACACCAGCAATTCACTTTATTGAGTTAAAAAATTTCAAAACATTTGTCCAAAATTGGAATTTTTCCCTTAGGTGAGGTGTCAGATTTTGAAAGTTAAATTAGTTTGATACAACAGAATATTAAACCAGCAGTTAATTTCAATCAGGTCAAAAAATTTGAAACCAATTGTCCAAGACAGCATTTTTTCCCTTATATGAGATGTCAGATTTTGAAAGCTAAATCCTTTAATATTGATTTGCTGAACTTGAAATTCAGTAAGAATGTTCAGAAGAGATTGGCAAAAGATACAACAGAATATTAGACTAGCAGTTCATTTCATTCAGTTCGAAAAAATTTGAAAACAATTGTCCAAAAAAGCAATTTTTCCCTTATATGAGATGTCGGACATTGAAAGCTAAATTCTGTAATAATGATTCGCTACACTTGAAATTCAGTATGAATTTTCAAAAGGGATTGACAAAGGATATAACAGAATATTACACCAGCAGTTCATTTCATGCAGTTCAAAAAATTTGAAGACTATTGTTTAAAATAGCCATTATTGCCCAATATGAGGTGAAAGATTTTAAAAGTTAAATTTTTTAATATTGATTTCCTAGATTTGAAATTTTGTAAGAATGTTCAGAAGGTATTGACGAAGGATACAACAGAATATTAGACCAGCAATTCATTTCATTTAGTTCAAAAAATTTCAAACCAAGTGTCCAAATTAAATAGAAATTTTTCCCTTATATGAGATGTCAGATATTGAAAGCTAAATTCTGTAATAATGATTCGCTACATTTGAAATTCAGTATGAATTTTCAAAAGGGATGACAAAGGATATAACAGAATATTACACCAGCAGTTCATTTCATGCAGTTCAAAAATTTGAAGACTATTGTGTAAAATAGCCATTATTGCCCAATATGAGGTGAAAGATTTTAAAAGTTAAATTTTTTAATATTGATTTCCTAGATTTGAAATTTTGTAAGAATGTTCAGAAGGTATTGACGAAGGATACAACAGAATATTAGACCAGCAATTCATTTCATTTAGTTCAAAAAATTTCAAAACAATTGTCCAAAAAAGCAATTTTTCCCTTATAAGAGATGTCAGACATTGAAAGCTAAATTCTTTAATATTGATTTGCCAGACTTGAAATTCAGTATGAATGTTCAAACGGGATTGACAAAGGATACAACAGAATATTACACCAGCAATTCACTTTATTGAGTTAAAAAAATTTCAAAACATTTGTCCAAAATTGGAATTTTTCCCTTAGGTGAGGTGTCAGATTTTGAAAGTTAAATTAGTTTGATACAACAGAATATTAAACCAGCAGTTAATTTCAATCAGGTCAAAAAATTTGAAACCAATTGTCCAAGACAGCAATTTTTCCCTTATATGAGATGTCAGATTTTGAAAGCTAAATCCTTTAATATTGATTTGCTGAACTTGAAATTCAGTAAGAATGTTCAGAAGAGATTGGCAAAAGATACAACAGAATATTAGACTAGCAGTTCATTTCATTCAGTTCAAAAAATTTGAAAACAATTGTCCAAAAAAGCAATTTTTCCCTTATATGAGATGTCGGACATTGAAAGCTAAATTCTGTAATAATGATTCGCTACACTTGAAATTCAGTATGAATTTTCAAAAGGGATTGACAAAGGATATAACAGAATATTACACCAGCAGTTCATTTCATGCAGTTCAAAAAATTTGAAGACTATTGTTTAAAATAGCCATTATTGCCCAATATGAGGTGAAAGATTTTAAAAGTTAAATTTTTTAATATTGATTTCCTAGATTTGAAATTTGTAAGAATGTTCAGAAGGTATTGACGAAGGATACAACAGAATATTAGACCAGCAATTCATTTTATTTAGTTCAAAAAATTTCAAACCAAGTGTCCAAATTAAATAGAAATTTTTCCCTTATATGAGATGTCAGATATTGAAAGCTAAATTCTGTAATAATGATTCACTACATTTGAAATTCAGTATGAATTTTCAAAAGGGATTGACAAAGGATATAACAGAATATTACACCAGCAGTTCATTTCATGCAGTTCAAAAAATTTGAAGACTATTGTGTAAAATAGCCATTATTGCCCAATATGAGGTGAAAGATTTTAAAAGTTAAATTTTTTAATATTGATTTCCTAGATTTGAAATTTTGTAAGAATGTTCAGAAGGTATTGACGAAAGATACAACAGAATATTAGACCAGCAATTCATTTCATTTAGTTCAAAAAATTTCAAAACAATTGTCCAAAAAAGCAATTTTTCCCTTATAAGAGATGTCAGACATTGAAAGCTAAATTCTTTAATATTGATTTGCCAGACTTGAAATTCAGTATGAATGTTCAAACGGGATTGACAAAGGATACAACAGAATATTACACCAGCAATTCACTTTATTGAGTTAAAAAATTTCAAAACATTTGTCCAAAATTGGAATTTTTCCCTTAGGTGAGGTGTCAGATTTTGAAAGTTAAATTAGTTTGATACAACAGAATATTAAACCAGCAGTTAATTTCAATCAGGTCAAAAAATTTGAAACCAATTGTCCAAGACAGCAATTTTTCCCTTATATGAGATGTCAGATTTTGAAAGCTAAATCCTTTAATATTGATTTGCTGAACTTGAAATTCAGTAAGAATGTTCAGAAGAGATTGGCAAAAATACAACAGAATATTAGACTGGCAGTTCATTTCATTCAGTTCAAAAAATTTGAAAACAATTGTCCAAAAAAGCAATTTTTCCCTTATATGAGATGTCGGACATTGAAAGCTAAATTCTGTAATAATGATTCGCTACACTTGAAATTCAGTATGAATTGTCAAAAGGGATTGACAAAGGATATAACAGAATATTACACCAGCAGTTCATTTCATGCAGTTCAAAAAATTTGAAGACTATTGTTTAAAATAGCCATTATTGCCCAATATGAGGTGAAAGATTTTAAAAGTTAAATTTTTAATATTTATTTCCTAGATTTGAAATTTTGTAAGAATGTTCAGAAGGTATTGACGAAGGATACAACAGAATATTAGACCAGCAATTCATTTCATTTAGTTCAAAAAATTTCAAACCAAGTGTCCAAATTAAATAGAAATTTTTCCCTTATATGAGATGTCAGATATTGAAAGCTAAATTCTGTAATAATGATTCGCTACATTTGAAATTCAGTATGAATTTTCAAAAGGGATTGACAAAGGATATAACAGAATATTACACCAGCAGTTCATTTCATGCAGTTCAAAAAATTTGAAGACTATTGTGTAAAATAGCCATTATTGCCCAATATGAGGTGAAAGATTTTAAAAGTTAAATTTTTTAATATTGATTTCCTAGATTTGAAATTTTGTAAGAATGTTCAGAAGGTATTGACGAAGGATACAACAGAATATTAGACCAGCAATTCATTTCATTTAGTTCAAAAAATTTCAAAACAATTGTCCAAAAAAGCAATTTTTCCCTTATAAGAGATGTCAGACATTGAAAGCTAAATTCTTTAATATTGATTTGCCAGACTTGAAATTCAGTATGAATGTTCAAACGGGATTGACAAAGGATACAACAGAATATTACACCAGCAATTCACTTTATTGAGTTAAAAAAATTTCAAAACATTTGTCCAAAATTGGAATTTTTCCCTTAGGTGAGGTGTCAGATTTTGAAAGTTAAATTAGTTTGATACAACAGAATATTAAACCAGCAGTTAATTTCAATCAGGTCAAAAAATTTGAAACCAATTGTCCAAGACAGCAATTTTTCCCTTATATGAGATGTCAGATTTTGAAAGCTAAATCCTTTAATATTGATTTGCTGAACTTGAAATTCAGTAAGAATGTTCAGAAGAGATTGGCAAAAGATACAACAGAATATTAGACTAGCAGTTCATTTCATTCAGTTCAAAAAATTTGAAAACAATTGTCCAAAAAAGCAATTTTTCCCTTATATGAGATGTCGGACATTGAAAGCTAAATTCTGTAATAATGATTCGCTACACTTGAAATTCAGTATGAATTTTCAAAAGGGATTGACAAAGGATATAACAGAATATTACACCAGCAGTTCATTTCATGCAGTTCAAAAAATTAAGACTATTGTTTAAAATAGCCATTATTGCCCAATATGAGGTGAAAGATTTTAAAAGTTAAATTTTTTAATATTGATTTCCTAGATTTGAAATTTTGTAAGAATGTTCAGAAGGTATTGACGAAGGATACAACAGAATATTAGACCAGCATTTCATTTCATTTAGTTCAAAAAATTTCAAACCAAGTGTCCAAATTAAATAGAAATTTTTCCCTTATATGAGATGTCAGATATTGAAAGCTAAATTCTGTAATAATGATTCACTACATTTGAAATTCAGTATGAATTTTCAAAAGGGATTGACAAAGGATATAACAGAATATTACACCAGCAGTTCATTTCATGCAGTTCAAAAAATTTGAAGACTTTGTGTAAAATAGCCATTATTGCCCAATATGAGGTGAAAGATTTTAAAAGTTAAATTTTTTAATATTGATTTCCTAGATTTGAAATTTTGTAAGAATGTTCAGAAGGTATTGACGAAGGATACAACAGAATATTAGACCAGCAATTCATTTCATTTAGTTCAAAAAATTTCAAAACAATTGTCCAAAAAAGCAATTTTTCCCGTATAAGAGATGTCAGACATTGAAAGCTAAATTCTTTAATATTGATTTGCCAGACTTGAAATTCAGTATGAATGTTCAAACGGGATTGACAAAGGATACAACAGAATATTACACCAGCAATTCACTTTATTGAGTTAAAAAAATTTCAAAACATTTGTCCAAAATTGGAATTTTTCCCTTAGGTGAGGTGTCAGATTTTGAAAGTTAAATTAGTTTGATACAACAGAATATTAAACCAGCAGTTAATTTCAATCAGGTCAAAAAATTTGAAACCAATTGTCCAAGACAGCAATTTTTCCCTTATATGAGATGTCAGATTTTGAAAGCTAAATCCTTTAATATTGATTTGCTGAACTTGAAATTCAGTAAGAATGTTCAGAAGAGATTGGCAAAAGATACAACAGAATATTAGACTAGCAGTTCATTTCATTCAGTTCAAAAAATTTGAAAACAATTGTCCAAAAAAGCAATTTTTCCCTTATATGAGATGTCGGACATTGAAAGCTAAATTCTGTAATAATGATTCGCTACACTTGAAATTCAGTATGAATTTTCAAAAGGGATTGACAAAGGATATAACAGAATATAATAATAATAATAATAATGTTCAGAAGGTATTGACGAAGGATACAACAGAATATTAGACCAGCAATTCATTTCATTTAGTTCAAAAAATTTCAAAACAATTGTCCAAAAAAGCAATTTTTCCCTTATAAGAGATGTCAGACATTGAAAGCTAAATTCTTTAATATTGATTTGCCAGACTTGAAATTCAGTATGAATGTTCAAACGGGATTGACAAAGGATACAACAGAATATTACACCAGCAATTCACTTCATTGAATTGCTTAAAAAAAAATTCAAAACAATTGTCCAAAATTGGAATTTTTCCCTTAGATGAGGTGTCAGATTTTGAAAGTTAAATTAGTTTGATACAACAGAATATTAAACCAGCAGTTAATTTCAATCAGGTCAAAAAATTTGAAACCAATTGTCCAAGACAGCAATTTTTCCCTTATATGAGATGTCAGATTTTGAAAGCTAAATCCTTTAATATTGATTTGCTGAACTTGAAATTCAGTAAGAATGTTCAGAAGAGATTGGCAAAAGATACAACAGAATATTAGACTAGCAGTTCATTTCATTCAGTTCAAAAAATTTGAAAACAATTGTCCAAAACAGCAATTTTTCCCTTATATGAGATGTCGGACATTGAAAGCTAAATTCTTTAATATTGATTTGCTAGACTTGAAATTAAGTAAGAATGTTCAAACGGGATTGACAAAGGATACAACAGAATATTACACCAGCAATTCACTTCATTGAATTGGTTCAAAAAAAATTCAAAACAATTGTCCAAAATTGGAATTTTTCCCTTAGATGAGGTGTCAGATTTTGAAAGTTAAATTAGTTTGATACAACAGAATATTAGACCAGCAGTTAATTTCAATCAGGTCAAAAAATTTGAAACCAAGTGTCCAAGACGGCAATTTTTCCCTTATATGAGATGTCAGATTTTGAAAGCTAAATTCTTTAATATTGATTTGCTGAACTTGAAATCCAGTAAGAATGTTCAGAAGAGATTGGCAAAAGATACAACAGTATATTAGACTAGCAGTTCATTTCATTCAGTTCAAAAAATTTGAAAACAATTGTCCAAAAAAGCAATTTTTCCCTTATATGAGATGTCAGACATTGAAAGCCAAATTCTTTAATATTGATTTGCTAGACTTGAAATTCAATATGAATGTTCAAAAGGGATTGACAAAGGATACAACAGAATATTACACCAGCAATTCACTTCATTGAATTGCTTAAAAAAAAATTCAAAACAATTGTCCAAAATTGGAATTTTTCCCTTAGATGAGGTGTCAGATTTTGAAAGTTAAATTAGTTTGATACAACAGAATATTAGACCAGCAGTTAATTTCAATCAGGTCAAAAAATTTGAAACCAATTGTCCAAGACAGCAATTTTTCTCTTATATGAGATGTCAGATTTTGAAAGCTAAATTCTTTAATATTGTTTTGCAAAGACTTCAAATTCAGTATGAATGTTCAAAAGGGATTGACAAAGGATACACACGCCTGGCATTTTTGCATGCGAAAATGGTCGTTTCGCCATTCATTATGACCTGCGGTTTTCTCCTAAAATGTATCCAATATGTTCATGCAATATGAAGTATCTTCGCTCAGCATAGTTGATTAGGCAATATGGTTGCTGTACCAAGCGGGAATTTAAGTGTGGAAGAAGTATTGACTCGTGTTTTGAATGATGAGTCAACTACAGTTGTAAAACAGCCGCCAGATAGTTTTGAAAAACTAAAAGAGGCATTGGATGAGTTGGCTCGGGCAAAATGCTGCGATAACGTGGCTTTTTTTGTCGATACTTGCACGAAGCAAGTTTAAAAAGTTTTGCATGGCAGTTTTGAAGAAAACACGCAATTAAGGCTGCTAAATAAGCCGATAAATCCTGCACCAGTATTACAAAGGGAAGCTCGACTGTGGTTTGCAACAATTCGCCGCTGAATTGGGGGAAGAAGACGAATTGGAAACCCATACAATGTGGAGATAGATCGGGACATTCCATTGGAAATTTTTTCGGTGATTGTCAGAATAGTGCGGCGGTTGGACGGTTTTTTGGAGCCTTTCTGTTTTCACCGTGAGAATAACAAGGCCATTGTTCTTCCTTTTGTATCAATGCGTCTGGTTCATGAGTTGTTTGTTTTTTTATCTGGGTACTCTGAAGATGTTGTGGTTGGTTACTTTAAGCGAGGTTTCACAGGAGCGAGAAAGGGGCATACTGCAGCAGTCATTGTCAGCGAGGTGAAAGACTTTGCGTTAATCTTCAAGAAAAGATCTGGAAAGCTAGTCATCGGATTTAACTATGGAGAGTGGAATGTAAACGGATTCCCTCAACATGTCTGTTAATATTAAATATCATTTTTAATTTTACCCATTAAGCGGCAAAGCTTCCCCATTGACAAATAATGTTGTCTGGCATTAGACAAGTAGAAAAAAGTAGGGACCTTGCAGCTCAATGGGTTAACATAGTCAATTTGATTTTAACAGTTGTAAAGATGTATTGCTCTATGTAATTGATTGTCATATATTATACATGCAATGACTCTTTACAGCTGTTACAAGGTTATAAAATAGTTATAAGTATATTAACAGGCAATTTTTTATTACCTAAGGCCTGTTTCAAATGTTTAATTTTCGTCGTGTTGAAGAAATTAGGACAACAGATAATAAGACGATAAACCTCATTAAGCTTCATTATCTATTGTTTGAATTGTATTCGATGCGACCAATTTTGACATACAGGTGTGAAAAGGCCTAAAACTGGGCATTGATACAGAATCATGCATATTTGTACCACTATCTCAAACATAAACATGTATGTGGAGCAATTACTGCATGTACTGTGGCAATGTTCAGCAGGCAATAGACATTTCATTACTTAACATGATTCTCTGATGACTAGTTTTCCAGATAAGAAAAGCAATCAAAATAGCAAAAAACCAGATAGCAAAAGCAAAGTACCCAGATATCAAAGAAAACAACTCGATTATTTTCTTGAAATCATTTTAGGCAAAGTAAATCTAAAATATGCCACCCCCGCAATTCAGATTAACTATGGAGCTTCCCTTTGCAATATTGGTGTTGTGTTAGCAGCTTGACTTAGGAAAGTCAGTCTGCAAATTAGGAAAAAACATTGTCTTCATGACAACTTTGGGCATGGATTTCTAAATTCAAACACTTATTACATGCTCTATGATTTACTAATATTAACTAATTAGCCAATCATAGAGTGTGTATTAATGAGCACATGGGCAAGAACCAGTCATGTTCAAATATAGAAATCCATGCAAATCAACAGATGGTATAATTACCAATCCTTATACGCAAAAACTGGAGTATCTGGAGAAAACCTGGTATGGAGTATCTGGAGAAAACCTGATACATCACTTGTAACCAATCCTATCATTTTGTTCAAGTTGTGCTCTGTTCTCAATACATGTGTCACAAAGTGACAGCAATAGTCAGCTTGGGAAACTGTTTAGCATTAATTCAAGCTAATCATATCGACTCATATCCATGGAGTAATGAGATGAAACATAAGCGATGTATTTGGCCAGAAAAAATTCACACACATTTGGGTTGTTTTTTTTGTTTTTTTCACTCATACAACACAAGTTTACTGTCCTAACATCATATTTAATATAAATATTTTATAGTGTTGATTGTCCAGTAAATGCAAGTTCCATTGCTAAATTACTTGATGTACTTTTTAGAAAATATTATAATATACGAGTTAACCAATTATGAGAACATACATACAATGGACTTTTTATCATAATCTTTCTAATAGAAAAAAAATTATAATAACGAATAGTTGTATTAACATAACTACATGTTGTATATTAACTAATGATACCTATGTTTACTAAAAAGCTGAAATACTTATGCATGCATGCTATAACTAAGTATGTTTTACAGAGTGAGGATAGCAGCATGCAATAGCAAATATAGCATAGAGTATCAGTGCAGTTTGTTCAGTTAATATTTACTAACAAAATTGATTAGCAAAACAAAACTTGGCTTTGCATTATTTATATAATAAACTTGGTAGCTACAATCTAATACTTGAGAAATCAAGGCAGATTTATTAGATCACTTGTGATAAATCCATAGAAATAATATATTTATGGTTAAATCTTACTGGCTATACTAGTACAACAGAAGACCTGTCTACACGTGGAGCTTGATTTTGTTATGTACTATGTAAATTAGTAGACTACATGTATATTTGTCACCATTGGACTGCCTTCAAGTCTGCTTTCAGTCTTGGAGTAGACTGTTAGCATAGAATCTATTGAATGAGGGATTATTGCAAAAACGAAACTCAAATTGTTCAAAACATGCACGTTCGAACTTTCGTTCTTATTTTTTTCAGCACGAGTTTGGTCAATTTACGATTCATGCCACAGGTTGTTTCAAACAGTATAGCTGTGTGTATTTAATATATGACTAGTACAGTTGAGCGGTCCATCCACTAAAATCAAGCACTCTTATTGGTTCCTGAGCAGTCGGTAACCAAGAGTACGGACAGACCAGGTTTACCAGAAATCAAGGTTTCTCTTAATCGTTTTTAGTCATATAATAAATAGTTATTGTCTGAGTTTGTTTGGTCTGTACAGGAGGATACTGGTCTGGTAGTATCCTTCTAGTCTAGTTCAGACCTCTCGTTCTCTCAATAAGATATTGTATATAAAATCGACATCTACTGGTTCATGCACATACTTACCTGACCGTATACCACACACCATACTTACCTTACCCTACAAGATGACATCCTGACATGACACAAAACGAAGAACTCAACAGAAGACGAGTGTAACTATACTATCATGGCCGAGGCGGGTTCTACGATGGCCGGCTAACCGGGAAAAGGCCGTACACTATGCCACAGACCAGCTATTTACCTGCATCTCCAAGCATTTGACAAACAGATGTAATTATCACTTATTTACTGAGACCGAGGGAAATAGAATAGTTTTGTAGATCCAAGACGGTCGTTGCTGATCGGGGTAACACCGAGGGCAACAATATCGGTCTTGCAAACTTACAAAGAAACTAACAAATGTTTTGTTGACTTGTTGCTTTGTTATTGTTAGGGCAATGCAATAAAAATGACGTTTTGTGGCTCGGCCCGTGATACGGTTTGTCTAATCACGATTCTTATCATGGCGTATGTATTTGAATAAATGCGTGTAAAGATATCACATTTTAAACTTCGTCATAAACTGATGAACAGAAAGAGTAGTGTCAGCAATCGCATTCATACGCCAGGATGGGAATCGTATACGACTAATCGCATCGTGTAAATGGGCTTAAAAGGTATTAAGTACTGGATTAAATCAAAGAAGCGACTTACATATATCGATGCTCTTCTTTACCTTTTCTCTTAGTTCATGAGGATAAAATCTACAACAGTCAACTGATGATTCCTTTTGCAATCCACCAATGCAATAGTCAGGGTCTTTGTTGCGCACACGCTTCGGGATATAAGAAATATTACTGCCTGTTGAAGAACTATTAATATTAACTTTAGAACTAGTATAACCATGGGTGGGCAGCCAAATTAAAGAAATAAATTCATGGTGGAAAACTTGTTCCCATCGGTGTGCATTTGCTCTATTTTGACAGTACTTAGATATAGCAATATGCTTTGCTTCCCTGCCCTCCATCGAGTTCAGGCCAAGCCCCAACCCCACGCTTGTCATAAAAGGCTTTGAAATCGGCCAAGTTCGCCTTTCTTTAAGTTCAGCGGTTTTTCCCATTTGTGTTAAATATTTTCAAAATGGCGGCAAATTTGAAAAGGAGCAGAGACGAAGTTTTGGAAGATATTTTGTCTTCCCAGGAAGAGTCTGAACCTGATACTCCTTTGAGTATCAGGCAAAGACTGGAAATTGGTTTGCGGTCAGCGTTGGTTCCAAGCGAAGTTGACGAAAATTTTTTCATATCGTCGGCTATTAATTATTTGGTGCCGCTCTATGACGTGATAGGGATGTCGTGGCAGAGCATAGTCGCGCGGCTTGATTGCTGGCACGTCATCCAATTTCCCCTGGCAGTGTGCTAAAGGACGAGGCAAAGATCTGGTGCCATGATCTTTCTTGGCGCCATGTAAATTCTTCATCGAACATTGAACTGTCCGAACAATTATCAAATTTTAAAATGTAATATCTTTGACTATAATTGTAAACGTGTTGTGAAAACCGCCCCAGGATTACTTTTGATATGTGTAATACCTCAAGTTTGTAATTAAATATATGTCATTTTCAAAAAAAAAGATCTGGTTGAGCGCTATTTATCGACGGTTAGCTGGAAGGCGTGGGATGCGCAATCCATTTCGCGGCGAAATTGGATGTCGTGGCAGAGCATAGTCGCGCGGCTTGATTGCTGGCACGTCATCCAATTTCCCCTGGCAGTGTGCTAAAGGACGAGGCAAAGATCTGGTTGAGCGCTATTTATCGACGGTTAGCTGGGAGGCGTGGGATGCGCAATCCATTTCGCGGCGAAATTTCTCGGCACATTCCGTATGCGTTGTTTTCATCATTTGCGCAAGTCGTAAGAGCCATGAATGGTTTTGTCGAGCCTTTCTGTTGCCACAGTAACAACGCGAATGCGGAATTGATTTCCTTCACGTCCATTCGGCTGGTTCAGGAGTTGTTGTCGTTGTTGTCTGGTTTCCCTAGCGAAGAAATCACACACTATTTTAAAAGAAATCTTGCATCTGGTTCTCGAAAGGGACATAATGTTTGGCTAGTTGTATCCGATGAAAAGAGGTTTACTTTCGCGTACAAGATTAAGCAAAGGAAACTTTTAATTTCGTTTAATTTTGGAGAATGGAACTGCCATGGCTTTCCACAACATAATTAACGTTTATGGTAACTTTTTGTTTTGTTATGTTGATGTGTTAACAACATTCTATGTGTATATGTAACAAGCTAATCAGTTTTTTCAGTTGAAGGTATATGTTTACATGTTTCAAATTGTAAAAGATTGAATGTTTGTAAGCACATCAATGGCATGATTCTGAATTATTTACGAAAGTTTATATTGCCGCAAGATTTCTTTTAAAATATTGCTAGGTTATGAAAAACTATGCATGGGGACATTTGTCAACCTTATTCAAGAAGAGAAGGAAACCTAATACGGTGTAGCAGCACCTATGAACCTGCCATAAAATAACTCAAATATATAAAAATATTGCCTTAATTGTCACATGAGTGACATGATTTTTTAGATTTTAGATTTCCTCTGCAAGTCATGCAATAAACAAAAGCCAAATTATTAGTATTTTATCATTAATACTATTTGGGTTGTTGCAATGACTTGCAGAAGAAATCTAAAATCGTGAAAATCATGTAACTTGTTTGACAGAGCAATATTTTTATATATTTGAGTTCTTTTGAGACAGGTTCATGGATAGGTGCAGCAAGATTTTAGTGTAGGCTCTGTGACTAGGTGTAATTAACAGCATTATGGCAATTCCTAGATTGATATATAGGCATTATACCCACCAACCATATCCTTCAATAACTATTTAAATTCAGTTATACAGGCTAGGATCAGCAATTATGGTACCAAGGCATGATTTCCCTTGCTTTCTTGAGTAAGGTTGATATATGTAAAGACAACAATGACAACACTGCAATATGTTAAATGCCATGCAGACACCTTGCATTGAATCTTATTATAAGAAGGGTAGCAAAACAAATGAACATTGAGTGTTCAGACTTAACTATTATATCAATAATAGATTCAGGGACATCACTAGAAGCATAATTGGGGGTGTATATTCATATATACATGTTTAAATGAGGGAAATAGCAATCAATATCAAAATAAATCAGTTGGGCTGGCATACAATGAATATATTAGTATGCACTATTAGGTTTCTAAAAACAGCCCCTAATAGATTTCCTTTTATGAGTTCAGCTTATTCATTGGAAGGAGTTTGACTTACCCATTTGATGTTTTCTGCTAGTTATATCTCACCAACTGCATTGTTCAGGCAACATATTTCATTTTTACAATCTTTTTTGGTAAAAGTACATACCTGTAAACACACTATTTGTACAAGTCACTCTATATTAGGGGTATGACATTGATAACTTCATCACTATTTTATTATCAATGGTGCAGTTTCTAAAATGTGCATACTGTACATTGCTTCAAAGTTTAAATGAAAAGTAACTTCACTATAATATATATTCATTGTCCCCTAACATAGAGGACAATACTTACTATTCAACATTTAGTGTATAGTTGTATTGCATCTTTTTACATCCACACTACTGTTCCATTTACATTAACTCCAAATGGCATAAGTGCAGAAATTTACACACAGTTCATCAAAACAGGACAATATTAATGTGTCTTTGTAAGAGATAAAGCATTGTGTATTTTTAATCTCTACACTACAGTGCCACTTAAGTTAAGTTTGCCACAGACCTATTCCAAAAACAGCAAGAGGTCTGTTACGAATTATGCAAAAATGAGCCTAGTCGGGTTTTCTGCTGTCAAAATTTCAAAATCGTTTTTATATTTTTAAATTTTGACTGGAAAAACTTTGTTTTTGTGTAGCTTGCAACAGGTGCAACTCGAAACAGGCCTCTTGCTCTTTTTCGAAAAGGTCTATAAGTAATGTTTAATGCATGCTACAAACAATTTGCATTAAATAAGGACAATGTGTCATTGCAAGAGCTAAGGCACTATGAATATGAAATGAATATATGATTGTGTGGCTTTTCAACATTATTAATGTATAGTTGTAGTGTGCATTTTTTAATCTCTACACTACAGTGAGATTTACATTAAGTGTATCATAAAAAATGTTTAATGTGTGCTACAAGCAATTAACACAATGTTGGATTAAAATTAAACAGGACAATGTGTCATTGCAAGTGATAAAGCACTATGCATGTGAAATATATGATTTTCTGGCTTTTCAACATTATTAATGTTTTTAATCTCTACACTACAGTTTGATTTACATTAAGTGTGTAATAAAAAATGTTTAAATGTGTGCTACAAGGAATTAACACAATGTTGGATTAAAACAGGACAATGTGTCATTGCAAGCGAAAAAGCACAATGCATATGTTTGTGTTTCATATGATTGTTTGGCTTTATTAGTTTACTTAAAAATAAAGTGTTCAGATTTCATTTACTTAACATAACATTGTGGGAATCTGTTATATGTGGTACAAGCAATTAACACAATGTTGCAAGTGAAAATTAAAGTACAAATGTATGATTTTAACACATTAACTGCATTAGTCAAATGCTAATTTTTTTGCAGAGATACACGTATAAAAAAGCAATAATAAAATATCAGATAAGGAAATTTGCTAACACAAATTTTCTATAATCCGACTGATTCCCAGCGCATTTATGTTGACTCATGACTGCATCCACACTACAGTTATACGTGCCATTTCTCTCACTTTCAGCTCGACAAAAACGATACAAATTCGGGAAATTCTGAATATATTATTTTACGGTACCGAGTGTTGAACTGCACTGAAATTATAAAGCACTGGAATTAGTGTTTGAGCAAAATTATTATATTATACGAAGAAACTGCCTATAAAAACACCCAAAATGAAGAAACACGTAGGCTCATAAATGAAGAAGGGCTGTTTAGTGCGTATAACAATGCTAACCACCAAAAAACCTGAAATTAGTAATGCTGGTATTACTCTCACCAAATTTGAATAAATATTATAACAGACACAGTTAACTGTGATGTAAAGGGGGTTATATAATTTCTGTAACTGTAAAAGGAAATATTTAGAGTATGCACTTGCAGAAATCACCAATACTGCAAAAGTTCGTACCCATGGCTACGTTCCATACCACAAATTTGAAGGATCAAATTTTCACATTTTGGAATGGATCTCTAGATGATCGCAGAATAATTTAGCACTGCCACTGAATTAAAAGAAAACAGAGTTTCAACCATCAGTATAAAAGCATTTATGCATTAAACTGAAACTACAATTGGGCATATATCATAAAATAGAAACATTTAATCTGGACCCGGTTATTCGAAAGGCTGTTAGCTATGCAACATCTGGTCCTGTGCTGTAATTTAAAGTTACGAACTCTCAACTACGCATATTTACTTTTCAACCACCGCTTTTGCGATAAGTCAAATACTAGCCTGATTTTGGTTGATTTAGGCTTAGCCTGACTCACACTAGATTCTAAGAATCGGGAATCGAATGTATTATTTTTGGCGACAGACAAAGGATTTTGCGCAACAAAGAGGATCCCAGATTCTTACAAGAAGTGTGAACAAGGCTTTAAATCAATAAGTGCACAACACAAGGCTGATTTCCATTCCAACTGGGAAACATTCACAGTTCACATTCAAAGAAATTGATCCAATCAAATCCTCATTTAATGTTATTACGTTTTGCATTGCAAAAATTTTAGATAAAGACAAGTGTGTAGACATACACTTTAAGTTGTCTTTCGATTATTATACAAACACAATGTCCTCGATTTATTACATCAACACTTAATAAAAAAGCTGGAAAGGAAAACAGGCTTTAAACAAGAATCTGCCTTTCTCGATACTAATCTTGATTTTTCTCTTTAAATCATGGCTACAGAAACGGCACTGTTTTTTACTTGCCAATTTACCGAGACCAACTGGCAATATTTGTCACTGTCATTGATGCGCTTCGGGATATAAGATAGTGTTCTGGAAATTGAAGGGTTTTGGTGTTATAACCTTTTTCTCGAAGCCAAATAAGGGAAATAAATTCATGCCGGAAAACCTGCTCCCATCGATACGGGTATGCAGTGTTCTTACAGTACCTTGAAATTGCTATATGTTTGGCCTTTCTTCCCTCCATTGAATTCATACCCAAACCTAAACCATACTTACCTTTCATCTCCTTGGTATGCACTGGAACAACATGCCCAGGGTCCAGATCGTAGGATTCACCGAAAAAAACAGTGAGTATCCACGGACAAAATTAGAACAATGCTGCTTTAACATACTTACCTGTCCATCTGTGATTTTGATACGGCTAAACAAGGAAACTGAATCTCTAAGGCAAAGACAAAGAAAAGAATGAATATGAAGATGTTTAGATTGCATACCAGTGGAATCTTTCTCGAGAATATCTAAAAGGTACATAAAATTTTGCGAGAACATCCGTGAGTCTTTGCCTGTAAACCTGTAATCAAACTCTTTACCACTACCCTTCGTTTCATTAAACCATCTGATTACTTTGTTTGCCAACCTTGAGAGAGAACATTTTGACCGCAAAGTTTCAAAATACTTAAAAAATGGAGATTGAGATGAAACCTGAGAAAAAGAGTTAACTGAAGAGGGTAATTTGGCCATTCCAAGGGCAATATGCAGAATATAACGATGGGCTAAAGCACAAGCATTATTCTTTAAGTGCAGTGGGTCAACATGTGCCCGGTCAATTAATTCCCCAATAATTGGGACAAATTCTTGTCTACTCTGTTGTTCAGCAATGAAAGATGTTACCTTGTTCCGCTTAGTACTTGCTGCTAACTTGGATTTGACTAATGATGCTTTAAGCTTATCAACCTGCCTTGCCACTTTAAGTCTATTAGCATACTTTCAGGGCTTCCAAGTGTCAGAAGGTAGAGGGCCAAAAGTACCTGTGACTTTTTCAGCGGATTCCAAGGTGACATTAATAAAAGATGAAAAATACTTTGCACTGTTAGACAATTCTCACCCTAAAAAAGCTAGCATCTTCATGTCATTGGGCAATTCTGATACTACAAATTTAACCCTTACTACCTCAAACGCGTTCCAAACTATTTTCAACAATTCCAAACTACATATCACAAAAAATATTCTTGATTTTGCAGAATTTGACTAATTTTTCTGCACAGTTTAACCCAAAATATTTAATAGGTATAATTTTCCTTTAATTTCAGAAGAAAAAGTGGTTTTTGAGGTAAATTTGAAAAAATATTTTCCTGCAATTTTGCAGAATGGAAAATTTACTGTTTAATTTAGTGGTAGTTTAGTAGATTTTTGCAAACTGTATATATTTCCAACTTGAAATCAATGAATATATGAAAATTTAGAGAAAAGATTAATTTTCCCTTTTCAAAACTTATATTTTCTTCAAAATGTGAAAACTATATTTAAAAAGAAGAGGAAAAATAAAATGGTTAAATTAATATGAAAAACAACTCTGAATTTTAGACATCCATTTTACTCGCAGAGGCGCAATTATAAAAGTAATGGCAAAATTATTACAAAATGGGACTCCGAATTTCGGACACCCATTTTGTTTGCAGTAAAGTAAATAATCATGGCAAAATGATTACAAAAAGGGACTCCGAATTTCAGACACCCAATTTAATTGCTAATGCAATGGGACATTCATAAAAAAATGGCAGAATGGTTACCAAAATTGACTCCGAATTTCGGACACCCATTTTGTTTGCAAGAAAGTAAATAATTATGAGAAAATGGCAAAATTATTACAAAAAGGGACTCCGAATTTCAGACACCTAATTTGCTAATGCAATGGGACATTTATAACAAAATGGCAGAATGGTTACCAAAATGGACTCCGAATTTCGGAAACCCATTTTGTTCGCATTAAAGTAAATAATTATGAAAAAATGGCAAAATGATGACAAAAAAGGACTCCGAATTTCAGACACCCATTTTGCTTACAATAGGGCAATTGTACGAAAAGGGCACAATGGTTGCCAAAATGGACTCCGAATTTCGGACACCCATTTTGTTTGCAACAAAGTAAATAATTATAACAAAAAGGCAAAATGATTAATTTACAAAAAGGAACCCTAAATTTCAGTCATTTACATCTTCTTCCAAATGGAATCATACAGTAATAGGAAATTGATTAGTAATAGGAGAGTCAACAAAGAGTCAAAACATTATTAAAAAAAGATTACCCAAAAACCTCAACAATTTGCAGAAGTATGTGTCCACAAAGCAGTGCTATTGTAAATTGCTATACATTTATTGTGTTGACAAATTCAGTAGTGTACAATATATTAAAACTTACATCACATGCATTCAGTACACACTTGCTCTTTTGCTGCACAGTCCACGCACATAAAGAATAAAATCCCTACTTACCTAAACTACAATACACTGATTTACACGATAAACACACAACAGACAGGGTCTGATTGAAACAAATTTATAGTAAAAATTGCAACTAAATATATCCACTTCTGACAGTTCATCAGATCTAATATATTTAGATCAGATGTAATATATTCAGAGATCCAGCCATCCAGGCCACAATATAAATACGTTTGAATTGTGTTCGTGTATTTTAAAAACATGTATGGCGAAGAAGGCAACTTTTTTATAAATAAAGTTTTTTTAAAATATTACTGAATGTTTCCGTGGTTTCGCTAACTAGAATTCTTAGAAGGTTGTCCAATACTGAAATTATCAAGATCTGATATGTAAATTAGTGCAGCCATATGCATCCAATACCGGTAAGTGAGCACGAATCTTCTGCATTATAAAATAACATTTATTGATTTATAAGATCATAAGGCAGCCCCAAAAAGCGTGTTGATGACAGTAAATAAACAGAGTAAATACTGTATACGCAAGTGTTGCAACACGATTTTTTAGCTGTTATATTTTGTTTAGGTTATAAATTGAGTCATGCCAATTTCTAATGCTCACTGATAGATATACAGTAACAATAGTACTTATGCATTAGGCAGGGCCGTAGCTAGAAGCTTAATTGGGGGGGTGCATATTCATATATTCGTCTTATGCCCGAATGATTTTTTTGTATGCTATTCTTCCTATGGTATATAAACATGAATATATGAATATACGCCCCCCAAAAGCGGTCTAGCTATGGCACTGGCATTAGGACATCAAATGCTTCAAAAATACCAGAATTTCCTGCAAGAATTATCATAACACATATTGCAATTCTCTCAGGGAATGCTGCTCTTAGTCGTCACACAGAAATAATTGACATCGTATAAAAATAATCAAACCATCCAACCACTTATTTATGTCATAAATGCATGATAAACACTCAGATTATGGGTATAACTTTTTACAGCATTCTTCAAATGCTTTTCTTATATCTAAAAAAAGGAAAAAGAAAATATTCAGAAAAAAACAATTAATGGCTTGTTAATATTTATCTGTTGGCTGATTGCTTCATTTATTGGTGCAAAAAATCAATACATGCACTGTAAGCTGATGACTCACAAACAAAAAGCAAGCACATGCAGAAGCCTGAATTCACTAGTTTTTATTTTAACCGTGACAACATTCACTAAATTTCAGATACTATGACAAAAAGTTGAACTTTGAAACAATGCTCAAAAACAATGATCTTAAATTACCCAAATATAAAGGATTTTTTACATTGTAAAGGGCAATCTTGGTAATCAATCAGTTTTGGTAATCAGCTTATCTCTATTATTTTGTTACACTGTATGTCAGCAGAATAGAACAAAATGTAATTGTATGGTAATTGTTTGTGTACACCCTAGAATTTGCTATGTCAGATGATTTTATATAAGTACTTGTCTGTTAAGACTTGTCTGTTAAGACATTTACTGTATATACATAAAAAAATTTAAGATGCTTTGAAAAACAGCCAAATAATGCATCAATGTCTTCATGCGTATGGCCAACTGGTAGAAAGTTACCCTTTATCTGAAAAATTAAAGGTTACATGCACTAATGCCAATATTACTTTAATTTGTATATATACTATATGAAACATAATTGCGATTCCCGTTGTGGAAAATTACCCCTTTGAAAAACTTGTACATTATTAGTACAAGTACAAAAAAGCACACATGATTTAATTTGATAATATTAGGTCAAGCTATTTTCTAAGCAGTGTTTACCGGGCTTATATAGTCTTAGGTCTGCGTACGGCCATTTTCAATTAACGACTTTAACGTTAACTTCGCCGCGCAAAGCGTTAAGGCTTCGCGCACTTCAAGATATCATTAGATATGTAGTTTGTTCCCCAGCGTAAAAGCAGTGTGTAGAACATAACATGTAAGTTAGACAACGAATTTTGAACTTTACTCTTACAAAACGATAATCATACTTGCTACATTAGTGCGAAGATTACGAGGATTTTAAAAATTTTATAAAGAAAGTAAAGTTCAGTCCAGTGATTACTATATAATATGCCAGGTGCGCATTACTTATGGCGTCACAATGCATGGAACATTCTCCTACGTTTAACAGGCGATTGGCTAAAATGTATAATCATTGACATTGTTGATTAAACGCCGCAAATTTATTATAGACTTAGAAGCAGGCTATATAGCTGAAAGTTTAAGGATGTTTCTCATATCTTATTGTTTTCTTGTTTGTATACGCGCGCGACGCTAGTTAAAACTTGGAAGCGCATGTAAGGCCGACGGGCGACAAATTGTATGCATATATGTATAACGAGTTAACGATGTAATAAATAGTATAACAATAAATACATGTGCAAATAACTTAAAATGTTACAGCGCATCTAAAATATACAAAATTTAAATTACTATCAAACTTATGGATCGGTGAAAATCGCGTCGCGTTATTGAATAGCGTCCGGTGTGTATGGATATGGCGAATTTTTTGCGACTAGCAGAAAATGCAGAACAAATAAATTATTACAACATTTGTCGATATACAGGTGAATATATATTTCTAATCTTAATTTTATATTTAGACATGTAGAAATGTAACATATCATACCGTTTAGCGGACTTAGTGTGATTTCGTTGTCACCACTGCTAAATCCAATTCCAACAGGCGAAGAGTACAGGCTAGATAGCTGTGAGTGAACATGCAGGAGTCCTAAAATCCCCAGGAAAGCTCGTCACTAAATATCATCATAATAATTGTGTAGATATAGACTATAGTTCATATACTATATTCAATTATACAGATTGCTTATTTGTGATCTCTTACCACTTTGCGGACTCCTCGTGTTCTCATCAGTCCTCGTGTGTCTCATCTTCAGCTGCTGAAGCCAATACCGATTGGCGAACTGGCTTTATTCTCTCTCTCGAAGAGTTTCAAGAGTGGACGGCGACGCCGTTCTGGCGAGGATGAAAATCCAAACCCACAAGGCGACGCATAACTACAATTATGCGTTTTAGCCTTTTACCGCTTTCTTCAAAATATTTCAGACAAGCTTAGTTACGAAGTTAGAAAACAGCCGGTTTTCACTAAGATCAGCTTACACCCTTCTAAGTTTTCAAACATTTTCCGTTATTATGATTTTTGTCGCTAATTAGTATAAACGTTTTTGATTGGTTGAGTTTTGAACCTTTTAACAATGAAAAATTCCTCAGTTACCTACGGTTTTGTGTTCTCGAACGCTGATTCGTTGAGCCGCGAAGACGCTATCACCTTGTATGACGCTAACACCTTGTATGACGCTATCACCTTGTTTGACGCTATAAAACCTTGCCAAAATATACTTATTCCCTCTGCCAAATACACCAGCAGTTTGTTCAGCAAGGTTTATTCAGCAGTCAACAAACAGTTTTTAAAAAATGCTTTCTTTCAAATGGTCAATTCGAGTAAATGAGGACAAAGCGTACGTGTTTGTCAACGGTATTCGGTATCCAAAAATAATGTAGAGTATTCGCATGTTCTGCGCGCTGAAGTGGGAAAAGTTAAGAATCGCGTAGCTGTAAAGGTATGATTTTTAATTTTTTGAGTTTCTTACTGTGAGTAATATAAAGATAATATTATGTATTAAAGGTAATATATTTGGTATTATATACTGTAGTATTGGTCTCTACCTGCTGAAATGATATGCTGCGTGCACCAGCGACCTTTGAGTCCTAGTTATATGTTTGTTGTAAGGAATTGATAACCATATTGGCACCAGGTATAAAAATACAGTAAAGCGATTTTTAAAATACTCTTCCCCCACTCACTATAGTCCAGCGCCTAATCGCGCTTTATGGCGTGTCATTGCCTTGAAGCGCAATATCTGATATAGTTGAACTACAAGTAAAATCTCCTAGCGAGGTTCACTTAGCCCTCGCTTAGCGTTCACAAGTCATATACTAAAACGCACGCGTGACATAATCGTTGAAATTCAATTTTCATTATGAGTATACATCATCAATTAATATGACTAAAGCCAAGGTTTAGTAATAATGGACTATATTTATAAAACTATATTGAGCAGTCTGACTGAAATATATAGTTTATAGTTTTACAATGTTGTTTACCAGATTTCTATCTTCAGGTTACATAGTATAAATGATAGAATTCTGACAGTCTATGATAATGCTCGTGAGCTTTCCTAAAACAAGGAATGGCGCCTGGCCCTCAGAAACCACCTATTTACAACGGGGCGATAATAATTCGAGTTTGAGACTATAAGTGCATGCCTTTAATTGAATCAGGGCGTATATAAGATAGGGCCATAGATTAAAAAATGAATGATAGGGCGTGAAACGGCGATTTGGGCCCTGCGAACCCTGCGGGCCCTGCGAAGTAATTATTCATTTCTACATTTAAGCCCAACAATAACACAAATAGCCTATATATAGTCAATAGTCAATCATCTTGTCAGATAGGACATAGTCAATCATCTAGTCAGATAGTCAGATGGCTAGTCAGAGTATAAACTTTCTGAGTGGTGAAGGTCATCATTTCTGTTCGTTGTGGTTCATTCAACTACCTCAGCGCTTTGAACTTTATTTAGACAATTTCTTTTTTCTTATTTAAATGTTAATTAGGCTTTTCGTCAAGTTGACAAAAATTTCGAGAAACTTTCTTGTTAATGCAAAATTGAAACCTTTTCAATATGGGAGCTAAAAGGATAAGGTTGATTAGCTGTGTCCCACTATGTAACTTCACATATCATTGGATCACTAGCTTTCTTCCTTCAGTTTATTCACCTATTCGCGCAGTATATTTTAAAGTAGTTTCCCGTAAAAAACATAATTAAATATTATGCAGTATAACATTCCAACTAAATTGATCTATTTTTATGACTGTTTCAGTTGCTGTAGCTGCTGCAGCCATGAAGGAAGGAAGGAATGTTTTATGTTTAACACCCAACGAAGAGGAAGCAAGGAACGTATTGCGCAAAATTTGTGTCAATTGCAAATGACAATGCATGTGTAATTGTTGTTTTATAAATGTTTTTCTAAAACTAATTATAATTCTATATATATGATTCTTTGCATTTGACTTCAGTATTTTGGTTGTGATGTGAAGGTCTGCGGGTAAACTAAATTTTGGCAGACTCAAGTCGCTTTAGGTTCTGGAATTGAGCTACCCAATTTTTCACTGGTCGGTTTCGCTGCATGCATTGTCGGTTGATAAATAAGATTTTGACAGAATCAAGCCGTTTTAGGTGTCTGTTGTTGAAATCCATAAAACGTTGATCACGCACTAAAATTTGGCTCTAAAATCTCATCTCTGCTTAATGCATTTGATTTATGATTATGCACATATGATTTAAACAAACAATCAAACCAATATTTTTTGAAATTGGGCTACACTCTGAAAAAGTGCTTTTTATTTCAGTACACGATCGGTGACAGTACAAACTGAAATTCATCCTTTAATCTCAGGACATTTAATTGTTTATAGCAGATTTGTGACAAACTCAGACCGTTTATTGCGTCTGAAATTTAGCTTCCCAATTTATCGCTTGTCGGTTAACATAAGATTTTGAATTTTTAGCAGGCTGAAACGATTTTAGGTGTCGGAAATTCAGATACCTTCTTATCTCAGGTCGGTTAATATATAAGATTTTCGCAGACTAAAGCCGTTTAGGTGTCTGAAATTCAGATACCTTAATTTATCTCTGGTTGGTTAATATATAAGATTTTCGCAGACTAAAGCGTTTTAGGTGTCTGAAATTCAGATACCTTCTTTATCTCAGGTCGGTTAATATATAAGATTTTCGCAGACTAAAGCCGTTTTAGGTGTCTGAAATTCAGATACCTTAATTTATCTCTGGTTGGTTAATATATAAGATTTCGCAGACTAAAGCGTTTTAGGTGTCTGAAATTCAGATACCTTATTTATCTCAGGTCGGTTAATATATACGATTTTGGCAGACTCAAACCGTTTTAGGTGTCTGAAATTCAGATACTTTGATTTATCTTAGGTCGTTTAATATATAAGATTTTTGCAGACTAAAGCTGTTTTGAGGTGTCTGAAATTCAGCTTCCAAATTTATCGCTTGTCGGTTAACATTAAAAGATTTTGAATTTTTGGCAGACTCAAACCATTTTAGGTGTCTGAAATTCAGATACCTTATTTATCTCAGGTCGGTTAATATATACGATCTTGGCAGATTAGAGCCGTTTTAGAAGTCTGAAATTCAGCTTCTCAATTTATCATTTGTCGGTATCATTTGGCAAACTCAGATTTGTTTTAGGTGTCTGAAATTCAGATACCTTATTTACATCGGGTCGCAGTTGATAGAATGATGTCTCGTTTAGTTCAATACGTTGTTTTTGGCAGAGTCCCTAAAAACTGTCTGCAAAAAACGCCAATTTGATTTCATAAATTTAAATCTTTGAATTTTTGTTTTTTTTCATTAATTTTGCGGAAAAAAAATTAGTTTGGAATTGTTGAAAATTTTGGAACGCGTTTTAAGTATAATTATGTTGAATGTACTTTGAAATACGAGCGCTTTTTACACCGAAAAACTGCTTTACTTTCAATGAAACTGGTATATATAGAAAGCTTATGTAACACAGATACCGAATGTGTAATTTTTATCCTGGCCCAAATTCGTCGTCGAATGTTACAGCTCCTAAAACGCAGACGTCTCTTAGCCTGACATTCAAAATCGCATCTAATTAGTATTAAGTAATTTCAGATAATTATGTTGAATGTACTTTGAAATACAAGCGCTTTTCACACCGAAAAACGGCTTTACTTTCAATGAAACTGGTATGGATAGAAAGCTTATATAACACAGATACCGAATATGTAATTTTTATCCTGGCTCAAATTCGTTGTTGAATGTTACAGCTTTTAAAATGCAGACGTCTGTCAGCCTGTCCTTCCAAATCGAACATAGTATTCTACATTAAATACGAGCAATTTTTACCCAGAAAAACGGCTTTACTTTCAATCCAACTGGTATTGATAGAAAGCTTATATAACACAGATACCGAATATGTAATTTTTATCTTGGCCCAAATTCATCGTCGAATGTTACAGCTTTAAAAAAGCGGACGTCTGTCAGCCTGTCATTCGAAATCGAACATAGTATTCTACATTAAACGCGCCTTGAAATACAAGCGATTTTTACACCGAAAAACGGCTTTACTTTCAATCCAACTGGTATTGATAGCAAGCTTATATAACACAGATACCGAATATGTAATTTTTATCCTGGCCGAAATTTGTCGTCAAATGTTACAGCTCCTAAAACGCAGACGTCTCCCAGCCTGACATTCTAAATTGAACACAGTATTGTACATTAAACGCGCCTTGAAATACAAGCGATTTTTACACCGAAAAACGGCTTTACTTTCAATGAAACTGGTATGGATAGAAAGCTTATATAACACAGATACCGAATATGTAATTTTTATCCTGGCCCAAATTCGTCGTCAAATGTTACAGCTCCTAAAACGCAGACGTCTCCCAGCCTGACATTCAAAATCGCATCTAATTAGTATTAAGTAATTTCAGATAATTATGTTGAATGTACTTTGAAATACGAGCGCTTTTTACACTGAAAAACTGCTTTACTTTCAATGAAACTGGTATATATAGAAAGCTTATATAACACAGATACCGAATATGTAATTTTTATCCTGGCCCAAATTCGTCGTCGAATGTTACAGCTCCTAAAACGCAGACATCTCCCAGCCTGACATTCTAAATTGAACACAGTATTGTACATTAAACGCGCCTTGAAATACAAGCTTATATAACACAGATACTGAATATGTAATTTTTACCCTGGCCCAAATTCGTCGTCGAATGTTACAGCTCCTAAAACGCAGACGTCTCTTAGCCTGACATTAGTAGTGTTGTATAGCGAATTTAGTGGGATTCGTGGGATTTTATAGTGGGATTTTGTGTAACGTAATAAATCCAGGCGTTTATATATTGATCCAGGTGTTTTTATAACACGCGAGGAATGCGTGGGTTCATATACGCATGTGTTTATTTAATTTAACACGTGTTTGTAAAATGTTTATATGTTATTTATTTTATATTATATCATTTCACGATGACTACTCTTTACGAGGTAGCTTTTGAGGATAGAGTTCAAGAGGTTAATACTAATCAAAGTGATGTGTCTACAAATATTATGAATGATGTTGACATGATTGGCGGTATGGTAAATCAAATTCAAAGTCTTATAATTAATAATAAAAATCCAACGAAACGTGATATTAAAGGTATATTTTATCGTCATTATCGAACATATGTACGACCTTTGGACATTGATTCTCTATTTACACTTATTTGTTTTTTGAGAGTCCATTTGTTTAGGAATGAGCTTGTACAAGCTTTGAGACCTATGTTTATATATATGATTTATCATATGCTGAGTAAAAGTATCAGAGATTCTTCAAGAGTATGTATCAATATGTCCAGGAAAGTATTCTGTCGAGATTCCTCTTTATTACACAAGTTATACTCGTTATGAACAGTATTAGTATTCTGTCGAGATTCCTCTTTATTACACAAGTTATACTCGTTATGAACAGTATTTGAGTCGTTATGAGGAGTATATCGATGTATGGAATAATGTGAAGGAGTATGCATCTTCAAGACACAAATATGATGTTCTAAGATTTCCTATGGGGATGCTAAATTGCGATTCAATTATTCAAATTGAGGATAATCTTTATGGAATGAATACATCTCAAAGTTATAAATTAATTCATTCAGTGGTTGCAAATGTTTATACTACGAAGAAAAGAAGTAATGTGTTTCCTGATTTTCTTTCCATTCGTAGTTCTCCAGATATTCGTGTTAGTAAATTATGTAGTGGTATTTCAGAAGAATATTTATTGGATATACTAAAGGATATAAAGAGTGAGGGAGTATGGAAACGAAATGAAATAACAAGAGTTTATTTAGTTCGTATAATGGCATGTCTATGTTTTAAAATGTAGTGTTTTTATAAAAAGGTAGTGTTTTTATAAAAAGTGTGTGTTTTTTTAAAAAACACGTGCAATAAAGATGTATAAATATGTGATAGTTTTTAGAGAGATCATTTTTAAAAAATAATTTTTTCAATTATGAAGTGGAAGAAGATTGTTAAGCAGTGGTATGAGGAGAAAAGAGGGAGAGAGTACTAATGTATAATTGTCGATTTGGTGGAGATGTTGATTAAGGATGGGTTATACCTCAAGGACTTGAGAAGAAGGAGACTTTAACTTTAAACTGTATTTTATTAACGCAAATTTAATGGAGTTATGGAGAAATATATGTACCTCCTGCAGTTCAAGATAGAAGTATTTTGTTTATCATTGTATGCAAAAGAAATTATCTGAATGCAAAGAAGTCAAATGATGGTATCGTGGTTTGGAGAAAGTAGTGGAGTTAGTTTGAAACATTCACAAACTTGAGAATCGTCTCATTAGAGAATATCACGTGTCTTTTTAAATATTCACGTGTTTTTATGTATATAATAGAATGTTTTAAGTAATATTATGTTAGTTGTTACAACCATGAATGTAATATGATGAGCTTTGTAAAAATAATGTAGATATTGATGTTTCAACTTTAACATTTCATATTGGTGAATTTATGGAAAATACAATGACACCTATAATGAATTTGAATGCTTTGACATATGAGGATTTATTTAAGATATGGGAGTTAATGCATCCTAATAATTTTGGACATGTTATGTCTTATTTAACATTGGTACATGCAGCAGGGGATTAATGATGAGGAGAGACGTAAAGCTGTGGATTACGGTGCCTGTATTAAGGAGTGTTAATATTGACCATTTAAAAACGCGCAGTTAAGAAGAATAGAGATGTGGATTCGTTTTGTTAGTGGTCAACGACTGAAGATTACGATTGCTATATGTTAGTTTAGGATTATTTTGTAAATTATTATAAAGAGTGGAACACATTTACTTTTATTCATTATATTTTTACTGTCATGGATGTAAGGTTTAAAGTACCTGCAAATTTTTATGTATCAGGACAAAGTCAGTGTGGAAAATCATATTTAATACGTCAAATATTATGTCATATTAATGAAATGTTTTATCCTGTTCCTTCAAAGATTATTTATTGTTATGGGGAGTATCAAAGGAGTTTGATGATTTACATAATGTGGAGTTTGTTGAGGGGTTCCCCTCTGATTTAACTGAGATGACAAAGGACATGATCAATCATTAGTGGTTTTGGATGATTTAATGAGCGAGTGTTCAAATGATCATGTGTGTCTGATTTATTTACACGTGGTTCACACCATAAAGGCATCTCTGTATTTTATTTAACTCAAAATTTATTTCCTCCGGGAAATTATCAAGAACAATTAGTTTGAATTCACACTATTTTATTGTGTTTAAGAATCTCGTGATTCTTTAGGGATTTCAACATTGGCGAAACAAATGTTTCCAAAACGAGCACATTATTTATTGGACTCTTTTAATGATGCAACGAAACAGCCTTTTACCTATTTATTAATTGATTGTCATCCCCAGACTCCTGAGAATATTCGTTTGCGTACAAATATTCTACCTGGGGAGAGACATATTGTATATATGCAAAGGTAAAAGAGAGTTTATATCATTTTGGGTAAAGATGACTTGAGGAACATATCTGTGTTTATAGCCGGTAATTCAAGGAAGCTGAGTTTGAGAGAACCTTTTTTAACAAGAGGGATCTTCTATTACAGTAAAACAAGTTACAGTATTTTGGAAGTTTAAGAATATTACAAACGATAATAATAAAATCAGCGTGGTTACAAACACTTCACCAAGTGTAACTAAAGAGAAAACACTTCAAAGGATATTGGGATTTTCAGTTATTGAAGGAACGTTTAAAATTGGAACACATTACGCTTTCGTCCTATGTTCATGACAATACGTGTGTTAATTTTGATTCTTCAAAATATACATCTGTGAATTTAAAGAAGTTTGGTCAACTTCTAGGTTTTCCAGAGAACTACATATTGAGAAAAAATGAGAAGTCACCAAAACCAGTGGATGTAAATCATGGTCTACGATATCTTAAAGTATGTGTGATCTTGTAGATTCCGTGAAAATGTTGATGTTGAAGGGAGGAGGAGCACAGTTCTTGCATATTTACCTATTACTCCTGGTACTAGATTGAATTCATCTATCTCTAAATATGAGAATTATCCTGCTATCCCTATTGAATCTGATATTGTTTCCGAGATAACATTTACAATTGATTCAAATATAAATGTTCCTGTGGATGTTGATGTATTTTTAAATCTTACGATTAATATATAATAAAACGGTTTCTTACCAAAATGTCATTTACAAGATGTCAGAGTATATGGCAAGAACTCTTCCGTTTATTCAAGTGTTAGCAAAATCAAAACCGCAAATACAAAAAGCAATTTTTCAATACGGCCCCCCGATTTAGCTGTTAGTGAGATTGTTTTAAATGCCCTTAAAGGGGTGATACGGTTAACTTCACGTCAGAAACGTTATTTACACGTTACAAGGAACAGCTACGTGCATTAGTAAAGAGGAACGTTTCACTTAAGAAGAAGAGGAAATTTTTAGTTCAAGAGGGCAGGGGTGCTGCATCGATACTTATACCGCTGGCCTTATCTATTTACTTAAAAATCAAGGTATCTCAGTGAGTGCAAAACGTTTCGTGTTAATAACAGAGGAAAAACTTGCGCGACTTGAAAAACTTGAGATGAACAAAAAGGAGGACAGATTGAAAATTCAATCGAACCAGAGAGTGAATTAACAGATGATGTAATTGTACATGGAATTCCTAAAACTATGAAAGCTAGAGCTTTAGCTCTTTTGGAACGTTTGAGATCTAGAGCAGAAATTATCTCATGGGATAATACAGGACAGGTCAAAATAGAGGGTGTTCTTATTCCTAGGAGTAATATCTCCGATTTGATTTCAGATGCTATGAGATCAGTAAATCATTTAATCCTGTGGGCGTACATGAGTTTTTTCAAGTTTTGAGTAAAATTAATGTCCCAGAGATTTAGTGAGAAATGAAGAAGATGGAAAAATACAAGGGATGAGGATAAAAACATAAATAACACTCAAAAGAAAAGAGTATCGTTTAATCTTCCGAGAGTAAGGACGAAACTCAAATAGGTAAAGGTTTTGATTTTGGAATAGGGTTTTTCAATAAGTTAGGAAAAGTTTAGAGAAGAAGGAGCTTGAGGAGAAGAAGAAAAAGAAGAAAAAGAGGGATGATAAAAAAAAACAAAAAGGGGGACTATTTTTATGCAAAGAGATTGGTTAGGATTAGCACCCAATGATAAAGACTCTCGAGACAAAGAAGAAGGCTCAAAGTGGAGGGATAAATAAGGATAAGGATTTGCTAAACTTCTTACTAGAATGAGAAGAGATCGGTTTTTTGATGACATTGAAGAAATAAAATAAAAATGCAAACATATTTTAAGGGGGAGAGTATTGTTCAATCCTCAAGGAGTAAGGATAAAAAATGGGGGAAAAAAGAACTCAAAAAAAAAGGACCCAGAGAAAAGACAGGTGGAGGTCTTTGGGCGAAAATTACGGGATTGGATAAAAAATGAAAAGAGCAGGGATATATTTATGAACTTAAAAGAGAATTTTTCTTAAACCTAGACATATCGTAACGTTCTTACTGGAAACGAAGGTGGGAAAAGACTGGGGAAAAGGAAGAAAATTGAACTCTGCAGGATTTTAAGATTGTAAATACGTTTTTAAAAACGTATGAAAAATGTTTTGTTTAAAGGCTGTACTTATATTAAAAATATTTTAATAAAATTTTTAAAATAAAATTGATTTTTGTTTTTTATTGGTTTTTAAAATAATTTTTTACAACATTGATTAAGTCCACAAATGGGTTGATTAAATATAATAACATTAAAATTTTTCTTAACATAACATGCAACATTACAATCATTCCATGATGTATTATTAGTGAACATATTTACAATTTCATTCATTGTATATCCTCGACATGTTGATATAAATAGAAAATGCAATATTGTCCACATACTTCGGTCCAATGACTTTGTAAAACACGTTTATTCCATTTAAGAGTTTCAAAAGAGGGTTTGAATATATCTTTATAGTAATATGGTGGTTTTCCGTAGCTATAAAAAATTCACCATTTTCTTTAGAAGTAAAGTAGAAGGACCCAATGTGTCCTGGTTTTGAACTTGGATCTATATTAACGACAAATCCACATGTGAAAGTATTTAAATTTTTTGGAATTTCATTAGCAGCAAATACTCCACAAAAATAATTTTTGGTTACAGGATGATGTTCAAGTATGTTTTTGATTTCATTAGTATTCATGAGGATATATCATACATTACATTTCTCTCTGCGTCAATTTGTATAATATTTTCAAAATCTCCATAGCATACGAGAGAAATAGGATTGGTAGGAACATCCCCAGCAGCAAACGTGATGTCAAGTGTCACGATCCTCGTTGTACTGTATTAAAATAGGGAGAAGCACCACACATATCGGGGTAAGATCCCATGCGTAAAGGGTGAATCCTTTAAAATAATCTTCTCTATCAATATCAAGACCTGTATTCATGTTCATTTTTCCTGTACCTGAGAATAGTGTGTTGTATGCTTGAATGAAATTTTCTTTGTCCTCTTTATAATTAAGAACAAGTTGTT
>NW_021163362.1:0-103557 GCF_004324835.1 Dendronephthya gigantea | reverse complement strand
TGGTTGAGAATGAATTTGATTATTTGCGATTACAGAAACCTGGCTTCACCCTGACAAATTTGATCATATATCTTTTGGGAATTTCACCCCGAAGGGCTACTCCTTTAACAATATCTCGAGCAACAAGGTAGAGGGAGGCATTGGTATACTATAAAACAACACTTTAAAAGTCAAGCTGGACTCGGCGAAAATGTTCTCATATATTAAGTCTTTCGAAGTGATGGGTATGCAAATCAATGTGTCATCTCAAATTCTAAATATAATCGTATTATATCGACCTCCATGTAGACGATAAGTCGGAATTAACAACAAAAAATTCTCAATCTTGTTGATTCTTTTAATCTGGAACAACGTGTACACTAACCAACACACTTTGCTGGTCACACGTTAGACCTTATCTTGTCTCGCCATGAGGAAAATATTGTTCAATCTATTGACGTTCATGATCCATCTATATCTGACCATTACACGGTTACATATGAACTCAATTTTAAAAAACCATTGTTTCAGAGAAAGGTCGTGGAGTCACGTAAAATTAAAGCAATCAATATGGACTCGTTCCTTAATGAAATTAGGCTATCTCCGATTAAAACTGGGAACACGGCTGATATAAGTGCGAAAGTCAACCAATACAACTCGGAGCTGCCCAAATTCTGGATCATCATGCACCACTTATTTCCAGAGAGATAATTATTCGTCCAGCTGCACCTTGGTACACTGAACGAATTAAAAACGAAAAACGTATCAGAAGGAAACTCGAGCGGGTATGGCGTAAGTCAAGACAATCCTGTGATCGTCTAATACAGTCAGCAATGTCGCCGTGTCAGTGAGCTATTATAGGAAAGTCGTACTCGTTTTATTCTGAAATTGTTAGAGATAATGGGAGTGACCAAAAGAAATTATTTAAACCGTTGGAAAGTTACTACATTATAGCCCTGATTCTCATATCCTGTGTGCCAATCTGATGAGAATCTAGCTAACAATTTTATGACTTTCTTTGAGGACAAAATTAATAAATATAGGAAGATCTAACGGAATCCACTTAGCTAATAAAATGTCGTTGTTTGCAGCTAATGAAATGTCGTTGTTTGCAGTAATCCTCAGTTATTCTCCTGGTTTCTCATCGTTCCCAGTCTCTTCATCCTTACTGCAAAAACTGTTTGAAATATTAAAGATTTGGTGGAGAAATACTTCAAGTGTGTGGTCTTCTTTTTTCTTTATATTTTGTTATGTAAAATGTAATATTTTGGTATGTTGATTTTTGTTTAAGTTCGTGATGTATTTCTATGTAGCCTCAGTCTTTCCTAATGGGAATTTTTTTTTTAGATGTGAACTTAGGAACGTTATCTCCACTATATGAGGTATAAATTTTAGTACTTTGAATAAATTTTAGTCCATTTTTCTAGACATTAGCGATATTATGAATCTTTTTCTAGTTTTATAACTCCTTGTTTTTTACAGGAAGAAATACTTGAGAATTCAGTGTTGCCACATTTAGACCACATTGTCAAAGATCGGGATATTTCTGTGCGGATCCGAGCTGTCCAGCTTCTGGTCGATGTTATTGAATCCTCTGATTCACCGAAAGTTTGCGATGTTTTGCATATAATCGAGAAGGTACTCATACAATCATTTTCAGACGGTTTCATTTCTCCACTCCAATTTCCCTCTTCTTCGTGATGAGCTGATACTGTACTTCAATAGAAACTCTTTCTTATCAGTGAAAGCTTCCTGACCTGAACCTAACTATATATCCGCAAATTGGATCGTTTTACACGGGGGTCGTGAATGCAAACGCATCAGTGAAGTAAAGGATATATATTTCATTTATCAATTCCAGATTGCCACTGTCCAGTTGATCCTCTCAAGCGATACGTTAAGCCGTCATGTAAAGAACATGTAAGGTAATTTAGAGACTGCAAGGTATATGTAGGAACATCTAGAGACATAAAATTACATCTAATCACTGTAATTTGTCTTTGTTTCTGCAGCCTAAGGATGAAACAGCGTAGAAGACATCAAGGAGGCTGTATTAGGATTAGTACGCTTGTTCAAGGTAATGAAGGACATGCAGAGATTGTCCACACATATTCGTTCATTGTGATGAAGTTATTTTCGTGAACAAAATAAGTGTAATTTAATGCCACACTTGCTTCTCTTTCAGTAATTTCATTCTATTTTTGCAGATGAAATTGTTTCGTAAACCTCAAGAACGAGCCGAACGAATATTCAATATATTAGTGTACCACATAAAACGCATTATGACAATGGCTATCGGACGTATAGTGCATCGGAAATACGGCTTTCGGTAAGGCAATTCAATTTTATTTCTCGCGATTTTTCTATGATGTCTCACATTGTGTTTTCTTAAAGATTCTTCATGTTTCCTCAGTCTGCGAGCTGACAACGTCTAGGCCTTGTGCAAGACAAAAGTAGAAAGTTTAATTCACTTCGTATTTTGTTTGTTCTGAAAGAAAAGGTTGGTTAATGACGATAGTGCCACGTATGTCAGGTATTCTGCTTCCAAATCCTTTTCTTGTTTGCGTATACTTCTCATTTTTGTTTTAGTTCTGCAGAAGTAAGACAAACGGGATTGTTTCACTGCCTTACAGCGAGGCGATGAATGTTATTCTTGTGTGCTTACAACAGGTAAACTTTTCTATCATAATATATCATCTGGCATTAAGTTTCGAAATGAAGAAACCGAACTCAAGGAGTCAGGTTTGTAATGTTAAACAGATCGGCCATTGTTCGCGCATTTACGAAATGAACAATTATCTGCCAACATTTTAGACAGCGCAGAACAAAAGATGCTGCTTACAGAACACGGCAGATCTTCACCCTCGTCGATTTTATTACAAGATTCCGGTCAAAAGTTGAATCTTGGTTCGGCATTTGTTCAACGAACTCGATATTTGAGTCGTAGTCCGAGATATGGACCAAGCGCTTTTATGGTAAGAATTTCTCTTCAACTCGCTTTGCATGAAATTTATTTCGTGCAAGAACATTCACTATCCATCCCTTATATTGCTACTAACATGACTGGCAGGGGAAGCAGAAAAGAAAGAGATCTTTGATTTAGACTAGCTTTTTCATTTTACAATCGTTTCAGATTGATGTCGTACCAGATTCCAAGACACTGTTTTACACAAGGAAGAAACTGAAGGCAAGCGAAATTACCTTTGCAATATGGAGGAATATATATTATATATGACTATATTTACCTATTTTTCTTTCACAGGGAACAGTCAAGGCTTATTAACTCGTGAAGAGTTTCAAAAGGTAGCAATTTTAAGATCACGATCATCATCGTGCATTAATCTCAACATCTGTTTAATTTTAGCCTGTTCCTGGTAATCCCTTCTGGATGCAGTCCTTTGAAACTTTTTTGAGTTAAGACGAGGATAAACTTAATGAATCCGTAAGTCAAGTATAATAATGATAAATTGGTCTTATACGGATTATTAATACTGAGCTTTAAACCGGTAAACTCAGAACCGGTATCTCAATTTTGCACTTCGAATTACGTAATTTAATCCTTGTGGTTGAAGGTGAGGACTTGCAACGTTACTTATTTACTACAGGGTGACGATAGCGTGGGGAATTCAGTGGTCGGTAGACTTAGGGAAAGACACTCGTAATAATAGATTTTACAAATATCCCTAGCTTTTCCTATGAGTTACAATAAACCTTTACAATTGTTCATTGATGAGCTCAGAATGTTTCGTTATCACGTGGCCTATGCACGACTCTTAATGGTTACTGTTAATCTGTTGTAACCACCTGCTGTACTGGTACGATTATTATCACATTTTGTTTGAGCTTTACTACCCGGGGAAAACACTCAGCCACGTCGGGTTATTAGCTAATTCCAACAGCTTGTCGTAGTATTCATTGTGGAATAAATCTACAGAGGCACGTAGTTTTGCCATTTCATCCTTTAAAGATTAATCTGTTTTATTGATTCCGCAATATCGATTTTTTTTTCTTCTTTAATTGGACCGTCAATGACAAAGTATGATCCAGAACATGTTGGGTGATAATGAGAGCAGCCAAATTCAATTTCTCCACGTTGCGAAATGGACTGTGCGTCACTAGCTAATCTAGGAATGGCACTTCCTGCGATCCTCAAACTGCATAAATTGAGTGTTTCGTAGATAACTTTGAATGCATCCAAACAACCATCGCGGGATCTTATTCGTTCTACCCATCGTGTCGTGGGGCTTTGCGAGCTTGTTACAGGTTAAACCAAACTCTTTCATCTTTTTACTTAGATACTGTGAGCGGATAGGGAAACTGATAAAAAGCTGGCGATTTTTGTGCCTGACTCAAATATTTTTCACTGGAAGAATTGAACACGCTTTGGCAACATAAGGTTTAAACGATGACTGGAGTAATGAACATGCACGCCTTCGGGTTTTTCTCTAATATTCTCCCAGAATACCTTTTACCTGGCTGGACACAGCACTAGCACCGTCATATCCCTGGCCTCGACAATTTTGAAGGGAAGCCCGACATCTTGAAGTGTACTTTGACTAATGAACGGAATCAAATCCAAAGGCGAAACAGTTCGGTTACAAATGAAATGTTCTTGATCATGTAAAACTTCAAATTTATTCAAGGTATGTTATATAATTTAATGCTAATATATTTTCGAAATATTATAATTTGAACTTAAATCAGTGTCTACCGTCTACTTTTTTGCATATTATAAAGTAGCAAGCAAATTCAATGACCATAAACCCGGCATTATTTTAGAATTCGAAATTTTGACAGCATATTTTTGTAGTTTTGATAGTTTATACACCCCAACAGCCAAAGAATTTTATGATACTTATCCCTATATTGATCATTAACCCTATAGCATGTATTAATTATCCAGAAGTATAAGCTTGGAGTTATCATTAAAAGTGCCTTGCACCAGGTGAACTATATTTATTCAAATCTATTTACTAATTATTGTATTTTACTAATTTTGTATTTACTAATTATTGTATTTACTAATTATTGTATTTTACTAATTTTGTATACTCATGTGTATGTTATAGTGATAATATAACAATAGAGTTGATGTTCGCGGTCATAAATGTGTTTTTGGCCCGACTTCGAACTCATTTTAGCCCGAGCGTAGCGAGGGTTAAATGTGTTCCGCGAGGGGCCAAAACACATTTATGCCCGCGAACATCAACTCTATTACTATATATTAATAAACTATAAACTATTATTACTATATATATGTTCAACATCGTCAGCCTTCATCCCCTTAGCTCAGTAAGTCATGCGACATTCCATGTCAGTTCCAGTAATTGTTCATCTCAGACCTTGAAAGAAAAAACAAACATTCCAAACACTCCAACACTCCAAACACTCCATGTCTTCTGACCTGGATTCAAGTTTACTGCTTTTATCATCTTTTTTATTTCACGTTTCCATTTTGAACATGTCCAATTGCAAAAAGTATCCAGCCGACTTAAATAGTTTTATTTTTGCAGTTACTTTCCAGATACCGTTTGGTTAAGACTTGTGTATTATAGTATCATAGTTTTAAAACTTCTTTTTCTGTCAGATATTTTCAATAATTAGCTATCGAGACCATCCTCAGTTGTTCGGGCTGGAATACACAAGCGGTCAGCTGAGAAATTACTCGTCTTCCGACAGGTAGTTTAAAAAGCAGATTTTGTATGAAGCTATATAAATATTTCTTGTTCTGAATATGTGTATTTCACTCAATCTAGGGATATATCATTAGCTGGTTAGCTACACGGGGTTAGAGGCAGTGGAAATGGAGATGTTTGTGTAAAAACGACCCCAACGAAGAGACGGTACTGTACGCTTTTTCATAGATGATTGAGCGAAATTATGGTCAAAATTTTCCTGATGAAAATCTCGCACTGCTATGATTGCCGTAAATACGAACCCTCATTTCATTCTCCTCCTGACGTATGGGATCTCATATAACACACAACAATTACACTTCTCGTCAGGTATTCCTATTAGTCAGTCCAATACATCACATACAGCAAAGAAGAATTGTTTTTTTAAGATGATATATTTTTCAAGGTTATCGTTGGGGTCCATTGTATAACGTTGTTGACGAAGAAGTAGAAAGCAGTCATTTAAATTCCTCGCTGCGTCTCCTGGTGAATATTTCTCTTTTTATTTCACTTTAAATTTTTGAAATATCTCCAAAGCTTATATTGTCTTATTACTGGTTCCTTGCAGGAAATTAACCGAAGATGTGTAGAGATTTAACTGCAATATTTCCTACAGCGGTCTACTTCATGCAGTCACCAAAGACGTAAGTTGACAATTTCTTATTTTGTACTTTTCTGCAGACAATCCTGTGTAGAGATATTATTGCATTTTTACTGAGTTTTAATGTTCTGTCAAATCTGGATTAAGCTGTTTTCCACTCACGTGTTTTTCATACGCACGTTAGTTTTCTGCTTATTTTAGTATGCATTAGTTGTCCTAGATTTACAACATAATCGTTATAAGGAAGCGAGAATTTTAAATTGGCAGATTGAAGCTTATTATAATCATAACCATGTACGCACGGACTCGAGTTTACTTGATAGTCGATAGCGTCGACAGCAAATGACATTGAAACGTTTGTATGGATATTTCGAAGTCCTGACAGTAATTAATATCCCGTAGGTTATTTCAAAATATTTGACTAGCGACGTCGAACAAGGCCAGTTAACCGCGTCGTGGATCGTAAACTGACCTCAATACAGAAAGTGGGGACAAATAGCCAAAATACAAAACATTTTGTTCTAGGCCTCTCAGTTCCCGCCTCGCGCGTATAAGGAACGTTAAGAGGCCTAGGGACTACGCTGCGGTAACTCTGGTTGCTGAGTTGACTGGGTCCGAATCCATGAAATGGTAGATTTGAATTTTTCTCGCCAGAAGTACGGCTGGAATATTAAGTCTTTTAAACTCCATATATATTTCAAACGATTTTAAATATTTTGTAAGGACTTTTCCCGGAGAATAAAGAAAGACTTATCATTAATGCCATCACAATGCTCATTGCTCACGAAGGTATTGTATATCTTTGCCATAATATATTTAGTGTTCACCCCTAAATATACATATTCTGACTGCTATTACCTTCACAGGTATTCATATATACATAAATAGTTAAAATGTTTCGTCTATTTGCAGGAGACCAAAACAAATATCAGATAAAGATCTCGAAGCACTGTTTCACGCTTTGAGACATTAGGTTGGATCCAAAGCAGGTTTCACAACGCTCACTAGGTGAGAACGTTTATCTTTAACCACAACACACGCTGTTTACTCAACCAGCTCACTTTCTCTAGACCGTGTTTCTGTTTTGTTTTTACAGCTTCTATGAGAAGGTTGGTGTGAAACTGTGAAAGTTTGAAGAGGAATAATGAAGCCGTGACTCACGCCGCTGTCGACATACTGTGTGCTCTGATGCAGGTAAAGAGAGGGCTTTCCTTTAAGCGGCCAAATGGTCAGACCGGTCATATTTAAATTTAAATAGAGTATTTCGTTAAGAATATAGTTGCGAAATTTCCGAGCTAGACAGATGCAAGTAACGATATACTTGAACGCAGAGTTCTTGAAACACTCTAAATACCAGTAATCTGTCTGTACCGAGATCAACAATAGGACCGGTCTGGCCGTTTTTTCCGTATAAAGGAAAGCGCCAACACTTTAACGATGAATTTCCTGGTATATGTTGCCAAATCTGTCACTGTCATTAGTGTTACCCCTTTAACTTGCATCCACATAAACTCAGCCAACTTTGAAATCTGAATGTTAACAGGATCCAATTTTATCGAAACCAATTCTGTTTTTTTATATAGCCAACGCACGATAACTATGACATTCGACAAGAACAGATAAACAAAGCTCTTTGTTATCCTCTGAAAATTTCTAAGCAGTTTGTTGGAAATTCTCACGATAAATGTTGTAAGATGTGCGGTGTTGGTTGCCTATAATCTATGCTGAACCCTTGCATTTTTTTTTCCATCCCTCTTGTATGTATATAGCTTTGTTTTGGAAGAGAATTCCCTTGCAAAACCCAGCAAGTGATTCGTAGCAACTGCCTTTCTAATTTGAACTACCTTTCTAACTAAACACAAGAAATAGATTAACCATGAAAACTTTTCTTCTATATTCGTTCTACTGGGGTTTTAGTTATAAGTGGATTGCTTGATTTTCTGACGTTTGCTCTGTGTCCTCCTTACAGGTTTGTTCTAGTTGCTTTGCATATATTAAATAATACGGGGGTGAAGTTGGACATTCATGTTAAACTAATAGTAAGGTGTGATTGCTTCCATATTTTGAATCAACTCATGTAGTCTGTTACAATAATCGACTATTGCATATTCCTCTTAGTGAGACAACAGATGATGAACAGTTTGGGAAATTACTGGAGAAGTTGCAGGTATGCTACAAAGAAATTTCAGGAGCTTTTCATTCAACTTGTCTTCTTGGTAGTTTATGGCTCTTTGACTGAGGTTGAGAGTTGATTAAATAGCCTTTCTCTCTTTACCTTTTTGGTGAAGTTTACCACGTCCACTAGCTTGACCCATGCATAGGAGCAACTCATGAAGTCTGTTATTTGTTTGTCTAGAAATGGGTCATTGCATTTATCGATTGTTCCAGGTAGGTTTACGACAAACTAAATAATAGTACCAATTTTACCATTTCTTCGCTTATGTATGTCTTACTATTGCCCCGCTAATGGTTCTTACCAATCGTGGTTTTGAATTCGTTCCTCAACATTTCAGCATCCGTCGACAACAATTGTGAAAGGTGCTGGCATGGTTCTGAAGGCGATAATCGAGGTACGTTTTATTCATTCATTCATCCATTGAGAATTTTCTGCCTTTGACGAACGTCATTTATAACGCTCTGCATTTTTTTAGCCGTGATGAATGTACATATTAGTTCAGTTGATATTTAAGAGGTTTTAAAGGGTCTTAATTTTGAGAGGTATTATACACACTTCAAATCAAGCCAGGAACAGATGACGGAAAATGAGTGAACTATAGATCCTCCGGCAGGAATCGAACCTACGCTTTTGCGATGCCGGTGCAATGCTCTTGTCACTGAGGACGTACAGTTGACTCATTTTTCCATCAACTGTTCCCTGCTTGAATTTGAAGTGCGTATATACCACTCGAAATTAAGACCCTTTAAAACCTCAAGAATATTCCTGCATCGTGTGAAGTGCCTAAATCATCTGTTAATATTTAGTTAGAACTTCACTTTAGGAAGCTGATGAAGAAACCGCGGCAAAATACAAGTTCTGGCGCTTGCCGAGGGCGCTCTACCAAAACGCTTACGCATGGCCATGTTTACGCAAAGCACTGATAGACGTTCGCTATTGAACAGGTGCGAATTAGTGTGATAAATTAACAATTGTTGCAGAGGTATAGCCTCTATTCCATCCGCAGGACCTGAGTTGTATTTTAGCAACATTCTCAGATCCATCTTAAACTTGTGATTTCATAATCCTCTATTACTAGCCATCTGTAAATAGTTCAATTGAGACTAACAAGCTACTCCATAAGTAATTTATAATCATTATTGTTGGCATAGCATCCAACAGCAATGGCATTACTTGCGAGAATAATGTTCGTATTAAAGTAGTTATAGTTTTTAATGTCTAAATATACAAGAAGTTTAAATGCGAGATTTCCTGTTCATAATTTTTGGTTCATAAACAATTATGTAATAATTTGAATACGATTTTCACAGCCTGCTGGTTTGCTCTGTCACCTTGAAGCCCTGACGAAGTAAGAAATCTTTGAAAACTTTTTTGCGAGGGCCATTATTTACATAAACCCATTGAGGTGATTCTGACTAACCAATCGTGTTCATGACTAAGTGATATCAACTGCTTTGGTAACTAAACTCCATCATTCATCCTTAAACTGTGCCAACTGCCCCACTGACGAAATAATTAAATGGTAATTCATTCAGAAGTGTAAACCTTTTTGTAAAGAAACAATTTTGTTGGAAAGTTTTTATCTTTCCTTCAGCCACCAGAGACTGAAGAAGATCGTTTATCAATTCGTGACATGTAAAGCTTGCAGAAGTACGTTTTAAATCAACAATCGTGTTCCAAATTTCATAATGCATGCTTGCATGTACGTATAAGCCTGTTATTTCACGTGCTATACTTGTGTCTTAGAGCTCTGGAAAACGAGGGGAACGTTGAGGAATCAACTTGAAGGATATCTCTCGCATTGGAGGACAAAATAGGATTCAAATCCAGGAAAGATGTGAGAATTTAAATCCAGTTTTTTTATACAGTAAGTGTTCATATTAAGAAATGGGAAATGTTCTAGTCGTTTGAAAGATGAAAAAACAATGATATTTAAGCGGATCTTTTTTACAGATTCAGTCAAGATCTGACAGCGTACAACCTGATTTGGAATTACAAGGTGAGTCTCGAAGTTAAGGTTAGTTTCCGTTGAAATATAGGATATGGAAATTTAATGGAGGGTTTCCTGTCGCTATGGTATAACAAGACAAATTCAATAGTCCTGACTTCTTTCTCTAAACTGTTCTCGTAAAGAGTATGAAACAATTTCTTATGTTTTCAATGTGACAGACGCGAGAGGAACTTCTGGGGCACTCGAATCTGATTTGCACGCATTTGCAATGGAAAAAGATCTGAGTGGAAACTACGTTGTCTTTTGGAATCACCTTTAGTTTGAAGTCCTGTATGAATGTTTAGCTGATGAACTGAAATAGGTTAGTGATAAGCCTAACTGCTCTAGCTTTTTAACAGTTCTTCATAAAGCGTCCCCCCTTTTCCTCGATAGGAATCAAACTCAGTAACGTATCTCTGCTATCAGGTGACTATTTTGAGAGTCTTGTTGGAACAAACGACGAGGAGACGCCGATAACAAATGTGTGAGTCCACGACATTTATCTATCAGGGTTTGCAAATATTCAAACTACTTTCCATGTGCTTTTCTGTCTGGCTTCCCCCTATTCTCTATATTGCTGCACAGTTCACGCAATGTTATTTGTCCTGCAGAATGTAGTAGAGAAGTATGAATCATGGATGAACCATTCAAGATTCGATCGACTTTTCTATTTTGTTTTCAGGCTCGAGTTGTCTAACGATCTGTATCACTGATTCCTATTGACAACTAAACCAACTATGAAGCAATGTGCCTTCAGGTGAGGATGTCGTTTAGCGGGAATGTAGCCATGTGTAGCCTTCGAAGAATGAATTAAACAAATTGGAATATTTCATTCACAGGCGATGACTAAGTTTATGGAAATATCACGAAGAGTTTGGAGCTTTTAATGACACCAAGCTAAGGATCATCTGTTATTGATCCAGTGTTACTGCAGGAGCCTGAACTAAACTAACTTTATTCTACTGTTTCGTTTTTTAGCATTTACATGAAAATGGCATCACTAACAGGGATTGGAAGGTAAGCACGCCCTAACGATCCTACAAGAATCGTGTGACTGCTGGAGCCTGGGAGTTATACTATATGTTTGGTATGCCATATACTTCAGTTTACTCAAATTCACGTAGTGAACACGATTTGTAATGAAGCTGGAGGTAGCTTAACCTCATTTCAAAATTGGAGTACGTCAATGAAAGTTAACGTCTTTTAGACTTTCCGGATCTTCTTTATTTTCAAGCAGGCAAATAACCCATTGGAGAACAAGTCAAAAAGGGTCGTATAAATTTCCGAACAACCTCTGGAAGAATGTTAGCAGTGAAGCTAAGGATCTTATAACAAACTGCTTACTGTTGGTCACAGAAATGCATCACGGTTTCAGAAGCTCTGGAACATCCTTGGATGAAGGTGATGATGAAATTACTAACCGCCTTATAACACCCGCATCTAAGATTTTTCAAATCGGCTGACCTTTTTCGTCTGAAGTCCCAGCTTTTTCGAATTGTTAGAATTAGTTTGGTTGAAGTTTAGAACTGATACAGCTATCCAGCATAAATAAAGTCAGTTTAGTTCAGGTTTCCTCCTGTAGTAACACTGCATCAATACGGGATGACCCCTACTGGACCTCCATGAAGGACAATTTAGAACTGATAGAACTATACGGTATGAATAAATTAGTTCAGTTAGGAGAGAAGCTTTTAAAAGTGTTAGATTGATCCACGATTTAACAAGTTTTTTTTGTCTTTTGTAGGATAAAGAAATGAGAAAAGCAGAAAATGATAAACCGACCGTGGATGGAAGTCGTGTCCGCCCTTATAAAGGTATGTTGAAACTACGTACTTGTCCCGTTCTTCCGTCCAATGCCCTTTTTTCAACTCGCAATTGAAACATTACATGTTTGCAGTTACATCGAAATTTGAACCAGCTTTCCGACATCTCAGGCGCTGTTACACTACGCACTTTCCTTGCAATTGCAAACCATTCTACTCCTGAGGCATCTAAAGTTGTCAAATACGAACATCTATTCGATCTGCTAACGTTTCCTTAGTATTTCGAACACTCTTTACAATTAACATCCTTCGGAATTATAATTGCTTGCAAGTTGTAAGGAAAATTGCATATTGTATGTAGCGCCTTCAGTAAAGTTGAAACTCACCGTGCAATGAACATTGCATGTCGGCAAGTTAAAAGGCAGAAAATAACTGTCACGTACATGGTGAAGACTGGCCGACGGTCACGTTCAGCAGACGAGGCTCTGCGAGCAAATAAATTACTCAGTGGCGTAGCAGCACGACATTTAGCAGCATGACTGAAATGCTTCATGTAAGATCACATCACTAGTTATTCCGATAAATAAAGAACAGGGGCCGGTTGTTCGAAGGTGGAAAGTCGCTATCCACGGATAACTCACTATCCAACGGATAGTTTTATCCAGCGTGTGATTTGGGTTGCACGAAGCTTGTATAACTTTATCCAGAGGATAAAAATCGCTATCTACCGGTAAATTTATCCAAGGTCCGGAGGTGGTTTAATCCACTATCAGTGGTAAATTCAAGATACAAGGTAACACTGTAACATTTATAAAATAGGACAAAATGCATTTCCTCTTACTGTGTTTCAACAACTAATACACATCATGATTGTATTCACTATATTAAAATGTTTTCGAAGTGCAATTTGTCGCAGCAGCGTTTCACGTTGCCTACACATTCCGTTCGACCGGCGATTTTTGGACATCCTCGCATTTATAACAGGTGGTAAATTTACTATACGCTTCTAATCAGTTTATAAACGCGAATATGCAAAGAAAGATTCACCTATTCCAAGGAAACTTGCTAATATCTAAGTAATTTCATTCACGAACATTAAATAGTGTTTCTAAATTTGCTATTGGACCGAAGGCAAAGCGTTGCAGGTCAAGGAATAAATTGCAATGTGTTTAATTAAATCACTATGATGTGAAGTGCAAAGTTCGAGCAAATCACTTGTTCAAGCTTTTCCATTCAGTAACTATACTCGAGCATTCGTAATGATTATGAATTCAATGTTGTAAATGCTTAGCAACAGCTGACGTTGTGGTACGAAATTTCAGAATAATACTGTTTTCTTCTGGTAAATTTTAACTTATCTATTGGTAGCTATCACTTCACTATCCACGCTTCCTGCAACGCGTTTTTATCCAATGGATAACTATCCAGATTTATCCGTTGGATAGGACTTATCCGTTGGATAAGTTATCCATCTTTCGAACAACCGGCCCCAGTTCCTACCTATACTTTTGTACGTGTGAAACTTTTCGCTTGATTTTCTTTTAATTGTGAGAATCCGACCGTGCAGCAACATTGAAATAAAGCGATAACACTAAACTTGATTGTGATAGCCCTGAGTATACCGCTATAATAGCTTTGTTCCTCATAATGATATGCTGGATTCCTCGTCCAGGTATAACTTCTAAAACACGCCTTATTTTTACTTGTATTCCAATGCACCTAAGTTAGTAAAAACCTGACAACCCGCTGGTAGGGTGTAAAGAATTTATTTCTAAATCAAAACTCGCTCTTACATAAGCCATTTATTGAAAATTTTCGCTATATATTTCAGTCAGATGGATCTCTCAGTCATTTCTCATTCCTTAGTGAACAAATAGTATTTCAGTGAATTGCTAGAACATACCTGAAAAACAGCTATAAACTTCAATTCTCAAAGATATGTTGCGTACCATGTCTTTGGATGAATGCGGATGTAAGCGCGGTTACAGTTGGTGATAGGACATTTTCCACCAGCGAGTCTCTAATGAAATGAATAATTTGTTAAACAATTAATCTTAATCACACATTAAAGTTATTATGACCGCATGGAAATGATGTGATGCATATAACGTGACAGGGTAATCTGTAGAAGCCTTGCTTATTATCCAGCTAACCCTGACTAGTCCATTTATTTTGTAATGATCGAATTTTTGCCCGTCGGAACTACAGGACACAGAATAGGTCTTCACCCACTAATTATAATCACGACGACTTTGAGTGAAATCGCTCCGACAAACATCTTTCTTGCCGAATGCATTTGGTCCTGGTTATTTTTCCGTGCAGACCAGGAAGCTGCCTCATTTAAGCGACCATGTCCTGTCGACTTTCGCATTCCCAACACTTGTTGCTATTATCTGGGATGTTATGTGTCTTCAGTACGTGGGCCAATAATTAGTTCATTATCTTCTGGCACCAAAACACCATCGAACAATCATCAACAAAATGAAATGATAATGCATATAATTTTGCCATACACGGCTCCTCCAGAATTGAACCAGTCGAGGTACAGCGTTATTTCCATTGATTTTGTGAAATCTTTACTTGGGGGTTAACATCGATTTTATCACATTCCATATAGGGGAATTACTGAATAAAAAATAATGTCCAACAGTCCTAATATGACATAATATAAACTGAACATATACCATGTAGCCTGCAATATTTACCTTGCTTGGTATGTCAGTCCATCAAATCCATGTATGGCACAGCGATGGATGGAGGTGTAGTCAGTGATAAGAGAAAGGTTAATTGTTAGCAACTCCTGGGTTGCCATACTTTATTTGATCTAAAATTGAAACACAAGGAACAAGTAAATTTTTTATTGTCCAGGGTTGTGAGGTTATCAGCATTGTGATATCCCAGGTTCATGCGTACCGCTACCATGGGACAACATTCCTTAGCGAACAAATAGTATTTCAGTGAATTGCCAGAACATACCTGAAGAACCGCCATAAACTTCAATTCTCAAAGATATTTTGCCGTACCAATTCGACTCTATATGCCATAGAATCTACAATTGAGATTACAAGAACATAACTATCACACAATTGAAACTATAATTGTATATGAATCACAAGGGCCTATACAGTATAGTAACAGCATGTATTTTTGACTTCTATAACACAAGATATACAGAACAAAATGCAGGTTGTTTTCTTTCATATTATAATACCCCCAACCCCTGACAGTTACATATATATTGGTAAATGCAATTACATAATAGGAAAGGGAAAAAAAATCTATTTTTTATAACACCAGTGAAATATTGTGTACGCATAATACTTAGCGCTATGACCCATGCTGTCATGCTTCCATCACCAGATATCATGAAATCATCTTGGTTTTTTAATGTTGAATTAATCCGTTTAATTTAAAAAGCACAAAATACCACCAAAATATAGCTCGAAAATTTCTAATCAAGAAATTAATCAATATTGCTGTTAACCTGACACTGCAGTGCAGCTCTAAAAATCATATCAAATTAACAGGATTACAAAATGGAAATATAACTCGCCTTTGGAATTTCGTTATTTTCTTCGTTATTTTTTATCCTGTCGTCTTTTAACCGTTACATATAAACTGTAAAGGCATTAGTTATCTTTTCTGATAGGATTTAAGTCAGGATGGGCAGAAAAACTCGAAAAATATAGATTTTTTTATTTGTTATTGTGTATAGCGGGCGTTGCTCAGCCGCATGCACAAGTGGTTGTCGCGTGAGGTTAGAGGTGTCAAAAACGTAATGTTGCCTACCCCGTGGGGGTAAAATAAGCCCAGAAATCGATTTCTGGGTAAAATTTCCCTAGAGGTCATAATTGTCAAATTTTCGCTAATATGGTGATAATTATATGTACATTTCGGGTTTCCGTTTGTAAACACATTAGTTGGAAATATCACTACAAATCGCCAAAGCAACTGTATTTCGAGTAAAATATATGAAAATATTGATCCCAATGTAAGCTACAAATATTTGGAGGTTTTTAGGCGAGATTTTTGGAAGGCTTTGCGTATTTTTGCTTCTCTAACATTCAATTTAAAAAGTACAAGTTCTGCAATAAATATCTTGGCTTATAGGAAAGCTTTTGAAATGAACTAAAGTTATACAAATAGGTAAATGTTTTTTCTTTAAGATAATACAATTTCTAGTTGAATTGATAAAACACTTCCAGATAAAACCGAAATTATCTGTGTGCGCCGTTTACGACCGGACAGCAATGAGTTTAGTGGTCTCATATTTATTAAAATGGGTGAAGTATTCGCAGAGTAATCACAAGTTTAAATGAGCTTACCACTTTGAAATATCCTCTGATCGGACGTCTAACTGAGAGGATCCCTTAAACATCGAGAATACTTCATTAACAAGTGCCGCATTCTGTCCTGTTTGAGAAGGTACAAGAACTTCGTCTTGCGTATTGGTTACTCTTTGCTCCGTTGGAAGTTCCATTCTGTTGTATGAGGACAACACTTGTAGTTGGTGTGATGAAAGGATGCAGATTGTCCGTTGGATGTTGTGCTTTTGTATTTGAGACGGACCACATTAGATATCAGCGCAAAATTGACACATTCATGGGATTCGAACCCATGAACTCCTAAAAAGGAGTATCCGCAAAATGTGTTCTTTGTGTGGCCAGGAAAAAGAGAGAGCTACAGGGCTTCTCCCAAACCGACTGGCAGACAATACGAAACGTAGAGGACAAGACAGTACAACACAACACAACACAAAACACACAACCGACGACACAACATCCAACAACCCACAACCCACTAACTCTGTAGCTGAAACGACAAAAAATATGGTGAGTTGTTCCTAGAAAATGAAGCATCACAATTAGCATGAAGGCAATTGCTGGCTGGGGTTTAACTGACGGAATGGATATGGGGTGGCTTCTTAGGGTTGGATACTGAAACTAAACTACGATCGTCTTTGTCTGAAAAACACAAAAAAAATTATTAGTAGCTCCCTAGAAAACGAAAAGCAAAACACAGTTAGACAAGCAGTGAGCCGTGTTTCCAGATACGGGGACAGAGATTCTTAGCTAACAGCGGGGCCACGGGGTCTACTTCTATTTAAAAAATTAATTATACATACCTTGATCCTACCTAAAGAAAGAACTCACTTACCTGAGAAAAACGGTCGCAGACGGCTCTGTTTTATAGCCTGTAGGCTCTTGCATAATTCAGCGAAATTAAGACAACTTGATTGGTTATTTCTGTACACAGGTCAATTTGTCATTGGTCAATTTTTGTACTCCACGATTGGTTCAATAAAAACCAATCAGATTGGTTAATCTATATTCAAAATTTGATACCGTTTCTTTGATATTTGCAAGGTGATTGCACAACAAATGTTCGATTTCACACGTTTTGGAGCATATTCCAAGCCAATGTATCACAGTATGAGTGTATTTGTTCGATTATTTCTCTCATGAAGTTCACAAGAAATTACAGTTCAATCATTATTAAAAGGCTTTATTCCCCTACCAGCTTTAGAACCCCATCGAACAGGAAAGTCGGAATTTAAAAGGCAAGTAAATTTTTCAAACTGTTGTAGCATTTGAATTCTGTGGTACATTTAACTACTGAACCTTTCAGAATATTGTAGAATTGGGCATGGCATGGAATAATAGTAAATATAGCAAACTGACAAATTCGCAAATGTAGTAAATTTCAAGGCTAAATATTGCAAATTCCAGTGGAAATACGGCGTTTTACCGCTATGCATACATAGCTATTCACAGCTACGATATTCACGTGTTGTATATATTCAATATTACACATCAAAGCGGCCTAATTCTTTGGATATTGCCCGAATGCAAACGAAAACCGGTTGCAGTGGTTTAGCTCACATATTCAGGATTATTTTGATATCTTTAGCGTCAAAATCAAGCCTTTAGAAGATTTTTGCCCATTTTTTATTTAAACATACCTGATGATATGATATATCGCATCACCGGCAATAATATTTCACAATAATAAATATTTCGGGCCAAAAGCCGAAAATCTGACCTAGGTCCGATTCGAGCTTGCCTTAAGCACGTGATTAGCAATGATTATCGCTTAGAACTTATAAAATGCTCTTTCTTTGATTATTTTGCACATACTACACCAAGAATTACTCAGAATTAAAACAGAATGATAACATGTCAAATTCTAGACATTTTGAAGACAACAGAGACCAAAAAAGCGAAAAAATATGGAATTTCCAAAATATATCTTGCAATGGGTGAGTAATTTCAGATAACAAAGCAAGCTATTATTTTAATTCTTATTTTCACGTATAATACAAGTGCAGGTTATAACTATATGCTGGTTGGAATATACTATTCAAAGAATCGTTTTAACCGCTATCGTTTACTGGTATTCCGGGGTCTTTAGCCCAAATACTTGCTGAGATATTTAATGTTTTTCTTCTGTGCGACAATATTGTCAGGAGTAATAGCCTAATAGGGACCAGACGGGAATTAGATATTATAGTACTTGTATATAATAATTGTAGGAAAAAAATATTCCCTGTGATATATCTTCATAGAAAAAAGTATCAAAACGGATTATTTTCAACATTAAAAAACCAAGATTATCTGATGATATCTGGTGATGGCAGGCATGACAGCATGGTTCTTAGTGCCAACTACTTCGCAGGGCCACGTGTTATGCCTACACCATATTTTGCTGTACAGTTCCATCATTCATTTTACACTGATGTTATATAAAATATTTTTTTTATTCTCCCTTTCCTATTATGTAATTGCAGAACGAATATTCAATATATTAGTGTACCAAATAAAAACTCATTATGACAATGGCTATCGGACGTCTATTGCATCGGAGATACGACTTGTGGTAAGCCAAATTCAATGTTATTTCTTGCGATTTTTCTATGATGTCTTACATTGTTTTTTTGTAAAGATTCTTCAATGTTTTCTCAGTCTGCGAGCTGACAACGTCAAGGCCTTGTGCAAGACAAAAGTGGAAAAGTCAAATTCACTTCGTATGTTAATTGTTCTGAAAGGAAAACGTTGGTTAATGATGATAGTGCAAGACATGTCAGCTATTCTGCTTCCAAAATTCCTTTTCTTGTTAGTGTAATACATTCTCATTTTTGTTTTAGTTCTGCAGAAGATAAGACAACCGGGATTGTTTCACTGCCTTACAGCGAGGCGATGAATGTTATTCCTGTGTGCTTACAACAGGTAAACTTTTCTATCATAATATATCATCTGGCATTAAGTTTCGATTGAAGTTCAACTTTCTTCATTTTCTAGAAATTGGAATGGGAGGTGTTGGATGTTGTTCTGAGAAACTTTCCGGAGGCACTGCAAGATAAAAACTTGATACATTCTCGAAAGCACTACTTACGTTCAATATGTACAGTGTTATCTAAAATGGTAAGGGATGTAAAGTTGTGCACTTTTCACACCAAAATCATGAACTAAAAATTTTACTTTGCATTCAGGTTTGAAATTATGATTTTCTCCCTGGATTATTTCGCGTTCCTCATGATATGCGCCGACCTCATTTGTACGCTAGAATTTTTCCAGTACGGTTCTTATCATTCAGTTTTTTGCATCTATCATAATATCTTACCATAACTATACCAAAACCATACCATACCATAACCATAACCATACCACATCATATCATATAATCATATCATATAATCATATCATATAATCATATCATACCATAACTAACCATAACCAAATCATACCATACGATAACCATATCATACCATACGATAACCATATAATCCCAAAATTATATCACACCATACCATACCATGACCAAATCATGCCATACGATAACCATATCATACCATAATTATATCACACCATACCATAGCATAACCAATTTATACCATAATTATATCATACTATACTAATGATTTAATTGGATATTTTATTGTAACATGTGCAGGTATTAACAGAACTGTGTACGTACCACATTTTTATTGGGCAAGATGAACAGGTAAGAACCTGCTTCACTTTATTTTCAGCGGTTGTCTGTTCTCGCTTAAACGTTGTTGTATATTTCGTCTAGTTTTGTCTGATGCGTACTTTGGAGATTGGTTTGGTTGCTCATTCCACGACGTTAAGCGTATCTTGTCTCACCATATGTATGTTAGAAATGTCTTCAGTTATGGCAAGGTATGGCTACTTAAGATTGTCTGGAATTTGAGACGTTTTTTATGTCCATTAGCACTTTGTAAAAATGAAGTTGATTTAAGTAATTGCAGCGTTTTTGAAGTTTATTACTTTGGAGATATTTGAAATCGTGCCTTGATAATGTGCTCAGTGAATTTACAAAAATGTTTTTCAATAAACTCCAGCCTAAATGTAACGTCTCTTGTTATGCGAGATACTCCTTCACAAGATTATTTGGGTAATAATTTCTAAATTTTGTCCTTAGGCTGCTCCTAACATATCTGGAAAAGTTTACTAAACTTTCGCCAACGCCTCAAGTTGTCATACCACTGTTAGAATTTCTCTCTGGTATGTTTCTTGAAGTTACGTAAATTAAGAAATCTTTTATGAAATATCAATGTACCCCCTAAGGAGAGCTAGGTGTAATAAACACTCAATCGTATTCGACGAAAAGTTGCTAACATTCTTTTAAAACGTTTAAATAGCATTGTCAAAGCTTCGTGATTAGTACAAAAAATTCACAGCGATCCATTTGAAACAAGTCATTGGAATATGTTTGCCTCACACAGCATCATCGAGGTTTGTTTAACGCGATAACATCTCAAACTTTTTATTATTGGTTTTGTGAAATTGAATAAAATATAAACGAACTGATATGTTTCACCTTAGATACTCTCAATACACGGTAACTCTTGCTGATAATGTCATTTCATCCTGGTTTGTCAACTGTCCACTGTTGTTAAGAAAACAATTCGTGCCATTGATTACAAAAGTAAGTCCACATGTCATTCTATGGCCACGGAGATTGCTTGCTAAATTTTCAATAGATATTAAGAAGTGGTGTTTAAACTTTATACAGCTTAGGCAGTGTTGTTACATAAACTTGTCCATTTCATGTTACATAATTTTGCTTATATGCAAGCTCGTTTTCAATCATTTGTCCTTGTATTCCTTTAGAGTCTTAACAACGCAGATATATCTTCAGATGCTGCAAACCCATACCCTTAGTCACTAATCCCCCCACCAAATTCCATTCACTCCCAAACTCCCTTGAGAAATCAAAGGAAGACTCAAGCAACACACTTAGTTCAGAGATGATGGAAATCGTGGGTGATATGATGGTCAAATATACATTTTCTTCTTATTTGACCCAACCAAAAAGGTCTGTATGTTGGTTTCGTATTTTTCTGCACTGTGTTTCAGGGAAGATGACTATTTTGTTGTTTTTATAGAGCTGCAGTTGTTGAACGACTCCTGCGCAATGGAGCGTCAAGAAGTTGGTTGCTTGGCAATGTGTTGATCACGGTTACAGTCAACAAGCGGGCAACTTCGAACATGTCATGCGCATATTTTTCGGCAGGAAAAGTGTTTGTGTGAGATGATTCACTGCAGAAGGGCACGGAGCCTGAGGTTTTAAAAGTTGAGCTTAAGAGAAACAAAAACGAGGCCTCAATTAGTCAGGTAAGGAAAATTCTTTCAGTATCATTGTTTAAATTGGCATACACTGTCTGCCCAGCGTATTCATGCTTAAACAACAAAATATATTTGCAAGAGCGACCAAGTTTTAATATTCTTCTAGTGAAAGCTCTTAGGAGCGTATTTGACATTTCCATTGATAACGACAGTAATATCGTGTGTTTGAACGTTAAAGATGAACTCAGGGATATTCTAAACAATACAAATTATGGCCCTAGAGTTATTTCCGATAAAAACCTGTCGAAGTTGGTTCGTCATATTGCAATGCATGTTAAATAAATTTGGTCAGTAACTTAGGGTAATTTAAATGTCCGGATGTGATATTGACGGTATACGAATGTTTTTCTTTTTAAGATTGCGTCAGTTATTCACCAAAATCAGAAGAAAACTACAGATACCTAGGCTGTAATTGGTTACAAAGAATACGTCAGATCAAGAGGATTCGAGCTAGAGTTTCTCATGCGGTACCGGAACAATGTAGGTCGCTAGACTTAAGGAAAGACGCTCGTAATATAATAGATTTTACAAAATATATCCTTTGGTAATTCTTATGAGTTGCAATAAAACCTTTACAATTGTTCATCCTTCACTGATGAGCTCAGAATGTTTCGTTATCACGTGGTCAATGCACGACTCTTGCCCTGGAGGAGGAACCCAATCCGGATATAAATGACTTTTTTATCTAAAGTACTTCACGGAAATGCCTTCAGTTGAAATATGAAGAAAGTCGGGCTGATGTTTCAAAGATTTTATGACGCGAAGTTGAATCTTGGTTCATCGTTTCTTCAACGAAACGGGCACTGATAAGACTTCACAGATAAGATATCACAGTGGAAGCCAGTGCTCTTTCGCTGTAGCTTGCCTAGCGGCACAGAGGTCTCAACAGATGGTAGGAAATGACAACAGAGAGCGAACATGATAAAATTTTTATGAATAAAATTATTCCGAAAATAACAAAAAAGATCAACCTGGTTGGGTGACATCTAGAGGTCTAATTTTATTCTTTCTCCAACTATGAGATTTGATGTGAGCCTCATTTTTTTTCTTCTGTCCATCTATTATTTCTTGAAAACAAATACCATGAAACATGGTTCAAAATATTGAGACATTTTATAAGCACGATGTTTGTAGAATACTTTGCAACGCTTAACAAAAATCCGTAACTGGTATTTTCAATTTGTGTTTATAGCTTCAATCTCGTTCTACTGCAGTTTCCGATAGCAAAAATGAAAGGTAGGATAAATTAATTGTAATTTAAATTTTAATTTAAATTTGATGAAGTATCGTATACCTCAAAACCTTCAACACCACTTTGCTGGTATTACTAAATGACGCTCAGAAAACTTCGAAACATTAATTTTGCACTTTAGCGAGTTTCGAATTATGGAGTTTTTTATTGCTGAGAGAAGAAGCACTGGCTGAAGCCGTTGCTAGATCATTCCTCATTTTTTTCATTTTCAGTAATAATCAGTATTATTCACTCGCATATATTTATGTATCTTTCTCTCTGTAGTGGCATTCGCAAGTAAGTGAAAGGAGTGAGCCGTTTGAACCCGTTCTTACTTACGGTCACTTATTGAAAACTATACTATTTACAAAAAGTGCTGAAAGACTTCTCTTTAGGCCTCGACTGAAAACCATTATTCCATTGCACTCTTTCATTCATCTCTATAAAAAAAATCACTTTATATTTTGAAACATCTATGACATGAAGAGAAAGTGCAACATTTGGAGAGAAAAACTCACCAAGTGGAAAATTATCAAAGAAAGCCAAGTCAAACCTTCCCAACCTTAAAATTTGCAACCCGTCACCAGAGTTGTCGATGGGAATTAAAACATTTGTTGAAGTTTGCAAGTCGATTGTATTGCTACAAATATCACGAACATTTTTTTTTAATTTGTTTTTATTCTAATATCCATTACTAGCTATACTATTTACAAAAAGTGCTGAAAGACTTCTCTTTAGGCCTCGACTGAAAACCATTATTCCATTGCACTCTTTCATTCATCTCTATAAAAAAATCACTTTATATTTGAAACATCTATGACATGAAGAGAAAGTGCAACATTTGGAGAGAAAAACTCACCAAGTTGAAAATTATCAAAGAAAGCCAAGTCAAACCTTCCCAACCTTAAAATTTGCAACCCGTCACCAGAGTTGTCGATGGGAATTAAAACATTTGTTGAAGTTTGCAAGTCGATTGTATTGCTACAAATATCACGAACATTTTTTTTTAATTTGTTTTTATTCTAATATCCATTCTACTTTACATATTTCAGTATAAAGTTGTTTTGTATTGACAAGCAATTGCTTTTGACTTACAGATGTGATTTACTACAATATTGAAAATGGCTTGAGTGACGAAGGTGGACTTGGTGGAGTTGTTGAGAATTATGCCATTGCAATGGCGACATAATTGATGAAATCAATGGCGAAAAGAATTCTTAGTCAACTAGAGTCGTGTTAGAGTACCATGTTTAGAAGGCGCTTGCGACGGACGACGAAAAACAGCGATTAAATTTGCAAAATATGGCTGAAATTGTGTTTTAGTGGGGGTTAAGTGAAATGAAATATGTCGTATCGCAACAAAACATCGTTATTTTTGGAAATTTATAATAAATATATTAAAAGCATTTTTTTCATAATATGGCGAACATTTTTAGAAAATAGAAAAAATTAGACTTTTCCGGGTGAATCAGTAATTTTATGCCTAATTAGCAGTTGACCTGGAATGGTAAACATAATTTGCTTGTAAAATATAAAACTGATGATAATTTCACCCTCCAGTGACCACCCCTAAAAGCAACCATTCTGAACCATATAAGCAATTCAGAAAGACTGTAGCTTTGATAATTCAGGATTTAGAGCTATGGCGGTTATGACCGCCATGGTCATTTTACCTAAAACAATTGAGATAACCTGTTTGCATGAAATGCACACAAACTCCTTTACAGGGCCTTGACTAGTAAATATACCTGAGTTACACGGGCTGTTGATATCACAATTGTTTATCTCTTCACGCACTTGCAATAAATCACATCATTAGCAGGGGATGGGTTAACTTTGCAATTCCGGACTTGACTTGATATGTTCATATCAGAGAGATGTCGGTATTGGAGAGGTACATATTAAGACATGTTTACATTTTCAATTGCTGCTGCCATCTTCTTCTTTTGATATATGTGAACGAGTAGATAAGTTATGGATTTTTCTGATAACAGCACCGATTTCATGTATTGAAATGCAACGCTCAATACCCTACACACAACTAGTAGCGTAAAGTATAAATTAAGATACGATAATTTATTCAGCTTTAGAGAGATTACATGTTCTGACGTTTTGGGTTCATTACGAGAGCTAAATCCCAACAAGGCTACAGGACCCGATATTATCCTATTGCTTAACGAAAGATAGCAGAAGAAGTCTCTACTATGCTTAATGCTAGCCTCCTCCGCAAGCATATCTTATGTATTAATATTAGGCATTTATATTTCGCTTGGGTTAGCTGTGTCGGGGAAGGCGAGGAAAAAGTGGGAGAGATCAGCAATTTTTTTTCTCGCTCCCGACAAAGCTAACCAAAGCCAATTATAAATGCCTAATATAAATACATAAGAGATGCCTGCGGAGGAGGCAAGCTTAATGCATTATACAATAAAGTAATCCGACATGGAGTGTGACCGTTGGACTGGAAACGGGATGAATGGATTTCAGTGCACAAAAAGGGCGATCGCCTTTCCAAAACCAATTGAGCACCGGTTACCATACTGATAACCGTTGACAAAATTTTCGAGCATCTTCTTTGAAAGCAATTGAGTGAACTGACGGAAAAGATCTTTGACAACTTTAATTGGTAAAATACGGAAATATAGCCATGCCAAATTGCCATATTTTGTATTTCGCGCGGAAATTGAGTAACTAATTTAGTTACAAACTTCCAGCCGTAAGATTCCGGCTTTTCTCTATCCTTGTTTTAAATCCGGCTTTCCTTCCTGTTTAAAATCCCGGCTCTTCCCGTTGTTTTTAAGATTCCGGCTTTTCTCATTCCTTGATTTAAAGATTCCGGCTTTTCCCTTTCCTTGTTTTAAAGATTCTGGCTTTTCCTATTCCTTGTTTTATCGTCCCCCGTTCCCTTCCTCGATTCCCCGTAACTGGTTTTAAGGCTAGTTTCCACTCAGGAAAAATCTCCTTTGGATCGGAATGGACAGTAAAATTTCTTTTGTCGCTGAGTTCTCAGGCGGCGTTTATACAAAAGAAACTTTTCCGTCCCCTCCGATCCAAAGGAGAATTTTCCTGAGTGGAAACTAGCCTTTAAAGATAGCCCTTTTCCGCCCCTCCCTTGCATATGAACTAACCGCTAATTAAAAATTTTTGCGCTGTCACATGACCAGCCTTAACCAGGGTTTTCGCCGCAGCGTGGGTCGTGGAGCGTAGGTAGAATAGCCTGGCCTGCGAAGTTGGAATATGTCAATGTACACACACACCCGAATTACGAAAATTGCACTTGTCAGCAAATCGTCACAAAGGTTTAGTAAAATGTCACGTACCCTCAATATTCCATTATGAATAGGAAAGTTTACTTGAACGAGATCCGCATGTCTTCGGTTATTTGATACAAAAATCAATTCATATGAAGAAACATTGGCGTTGAATTAAAATCGTATCATCATGCACATGGGATAGAAACTTCGTCATAATTATTAAGTCGTTTTTTGGCTTCACCGAAAAAATAAGCCTGGAAAAATTTGGCATAAAACGATAGACAAAAACATGATTATCTTTAATTTAATTTCAAGATCAAAGAACGTTTTTTGGATCAATATTTAAATATAAGTTACGCTTGTGTTCCTTACAACGGAAACAAGACCACGTGAATGAAACAGCTCACAAATTTTATAAATCTAGCAACATCTATTGTTTGCTTTACTTTAGTTTATTGAAAGGTTCCTGTTACTGTTTCAGGAAAGTAGCGGTAGTATATTTACTGTGTTTTAGGCAGAAAATGGTTGTTTATAACAATTGAGTCTCATCATAGGTAAGTGAAGTTTCCTTCTCTTACAACAACAATAGGGCCATTATGGGATACCAGATATGGATACTGCACATCGACAACTTTACAAAAGAAGGTAAGAGTTTCCAGCTTCCCGCCTGCTTCAGGGTAGCGCAGAAAGAAATAGGAATTTTTTCCCCTACCACGGTTAGAACAATATTTTACAAATAACCTAGTGAAATGCCACTCTGACAACTTTATGATGGTCTGGGACTTTTATTGTTGTCTTCAGATTTCCTTCCTTGGTGTATATTTGAACTGCCGTATGATCGTTTGTTGGTATCATGATTTCATTCTGCTGGGAAATACTCAATGAAAATGCCTCACTTGAGTCGTTGTCAAATTTGTATTTCAATTGACACATCTTGTTACAAACATACACATCAGGCCTCTGTGTTGGATGATGATGATATCATCGTCTTTGCATATTGCGATTCTAACTACAGAAGATATTTTGTCCTCGAGCAAATCTAATTTGTCTTCTGCTTTTACATTGTAATTCTCGTTCAATATCGTCAACAGGAATCCTTCACCAGTATGTTTTTAGCACGTAAACATTGTTATTGATATCAACAGAAAGGGCCATTAAAATATTGCCTGTAAATTCAGGTAATTCAATCCGTTTAATTTTTCCTTCCTCCTGGATAATCATAATTTTCTCATAAGGCGGAGTACGAGGGAAAGTAAGAACACCCCCTGACTGTTCACAGCATATGGAGAAGCTCTTTTTTTTCATGAAGGGTCTGTTCGTTTGGAGGATGAGGCAATTCCTCTTTTATAGAATTTCTTGCTGAAATTTCGTGCCAGCTTATTATTGGATGAAAACTGCGAGTGGGAAGTTCAATCGTTGGCATGCAGGCGGACACTTCAAATGAACATTTATTACTGAATTTGCAAACATATTGAAACAAACATAGTTGATTAACATAACCGACAGACGTTCTCCACCCGTTGAGTTTTATTCAACAACGATTTGACTCCATCGTTCAAAGACACTGAGAATATCTCTTGAAATCAGTTGAATGGCTTGTAAGCTATGCAGCTTCTTCCAAAACGATAAACATTCGGTGATTGCGGTCTCAGGATAATCGAGATGTTCCACTATTTTTGAAACTATTCGTAGCTTCGCTGCAAAAAATTCGATCTTCGATACTAAATGCCTCATTCCAGAAAGCAGTGGTTGCTGCCTTGCGCGCTTCCTCGAATCTTTTTCTCGCAGTTTCTAACTCTCTGTCCGAGTTGATTTTAAGCTTTTTCCTGGCTGGAGGAAGCTCTATTGCTTGGTTTAAGATACCAGACAGAATAACGCTCGAAAGTTCACCTGGTTCGTCCTGAGTTTCGCTCTCTTTCTGCAAGATTTGATTTATCGAGAGAAACACTGAGTAACTCTATTCCTTCTTCTAGAAAATTATAACTGGCGAGTGAAGTTGATCTAGAAAGGCCATCGATTTTAGACTTGATATCATTATAACTCGCGTACGACAATCTTACGAATTTCGCCGTCTTTCAGTTTGTCTGCCGTCGAGGCTATGACCTTATTCCATAATAAACCAAGTGTTGAACTGAGTATACTTGTCACAATTAAAGTCGTATCGCGTTTCTTATTAACTGTACCCAAAAATTAAGGCTTTATTAAAAGCATCTGCTAAAAGGTGAGGAGGCAAAACATCATTTAGAACCGAAGCTTCTTGAAGCGATACGAAAGCGTGCGTCGTGGTTTGTCTAGAACGTCGTGGCCTTTAACCTCTGGCTTGGACCGATGGTAGAAATTTGGTGGAGGAGAATTCGAGATTTGTTGTGACACTTGAAGATAATCTTGTTTAGGTGCTGACGTAGATAAACCAGGTGATTCGTCATCTAACAGGGAAATAGTTGGAATGGATTCCTTGTTTTCTGCACTTCGAACTCCGGAGCGCAAGAGTACATCGTCGGTAGGAATGTAAGCCATGAATGCTGCGATGTGCATCTTTCGTTCGTCTGATGACATGCCTTTCCAATCGGCATATGTTTTACGAAACATGTGGTAAGCTGGTGCTAGGACGTAAGGACCGTCATCATATATGGCTTTGACAACATTGCTAAATAAACGGATACTGCATGCTTTCAAGGCATCTAGGCACTCTGAAAGTGTCGCGTCTCGATGACTACGACCCTCTGAATGCACGTGGGCGGATATTTCATCTTTTGACAAGACGTTTTGCCACTCAATTGGATTTTGGCCGCACACTCCGTCAATGGAAGCTTGCTTTCGAACGTTTTTAATCATTTTGTCCCTCATTTGCTTCTCTTTATGAGTTTCAAAATAATCCACGAACTGACTCGCGGGACGATTGCTGGTGTGTTCCTTTTCTATTTGAAGCCATTTTGATTTCAGTTGCAATAGCTTACGGTTGTAAATATGAGTACTTTCGCTTCCGTATCTTCTTCTTTGCACGTGGCACCACCGAAAATATCACTCAGGATAATTTTTTTTTGGATTGAAGGAAAATTTAACGACTGCAATTTTTTATCTACATTTGCTTGGGCATGCTCTTTGCCCAAAAGGTAAATGGTCTTTCCACTCGTTTCCTTAAGAATCCCGCTAGAAAGTGCTTCGTCTTCATCTGTACCAAAAGCAAGGATGTTGGCAAGAGCCGGATTCCCTCTTTTCACTGCTTGCCAAAAATATGCGAAATCCTGCGCTGATTGATTTCGATGGATCAGAAATGGTCCTGGAAACCAGGGATTCCTTAAACTCTCTCTTCCAATTACTGACATCTGCTTGTAGGTCGTTTGTGTCACGAGATGATTTGCAATGTTTAATGTAGTGTCACAAGCCAAAGGCGTAGTAAACCTGGGATTTGCTGATGAATGCTTGATTCTTGTCAAGCAAATCTGGGTCCATTTCGTCAGCAGTGGGTCTTTGCTCAAGGAGTTTAAGGATAACTTCCTGAATTTGATCGATACTAGATCTGGTTTTTGTTTCCCCATACAAATAACGGTAATTATACAGCTGCTTGGTATCCCGAATAGTGGTTGACTGTAATGGAGAATCAAGTTAATTCAGATACTTCGATTTTTCGTCTTCAATAACCCTTGGGGCACGAACATCTGTATGAACCGTTTCTTTCACTTCTTTGTTGAGAGAGTGCTCTCTTGAAATAAAGGATTTGGCGTGCGGACGTGTTGTATTTCCATGCGCTGTTGCGACTACGAGGACGGCATTCCCGGTGTTAAAATAGTAATGCATGATAATCGTGGAACATTTCAAAGTATATGACTTCAAATTCTTTAGACGACTATAAGATTCATTATATTCTGCTATTAGCATAATAAATATGACATATCTTGTAAATTCCGTCTGATACATTTTCATCGTATTCTTATGCGCTGCTCTTTTTCTAACTACAGCGTACAAGAGCTCCTTGCCTACGATCTGCCGAACCCAATTTCGAGCATCGCGGACGTCGCAGGTACCACCAACGATAATGCCATTGTCGTCTTTGTTCACCTCTGACTGACCTCTGTCCGTAACCTTAACTTCATAAAACCTAGTTTGCTATTTTTCTCATAGTACCCAAGTGTTTCATAAGTTTCGATATCAAACGGATGCTTTACTTTTGCAAGTTTTTGGCCGACAACGAAGGTTGAGGTTGTAGAAATGCTTGTTGGCTTGATTTCTGCCTTTCGGTCTGCAGGAATATCCTTTTTTAAACAGATCTGGAATATTTTTTTAATGTCAGGGCTGGAATGACTGTAAATTGGAAGCCTTTTATCACCCCTGTAATGGACAAGATTAGGCAAATCAATGTCAAATGAGTAAGACGTATTATCATTTTCACTGTTCTCATGAGTTGACTGATTCGGGATCACTGGAAAATGTGATAATTTTCTTCGCTGTTTCCTCTTTTTATTGTTGGAAAAAAGATTTCATCGTCCTCCGTGAGATCCACAGTTTAGTTCTCTCGCGCTTTTTTCTTCTTTTCGTCGTTTCCCGATAAATTAGTTTTTCTTTTGGACATCTAGAAAAGCGGGTCATTTTTGTTATGTAAGTGCTCCTGTTTCTGCTTTTTTCTAGTCAGATGCCTTAAAACAGTTACGCATGCAGTTAAATATTAGTTTTGGATTGTCATCTTGATTACTGATGATTGACATTCTTGCATGACCCTTACCATGACCAAATTAGTTAGTAGATAATAATACCTTGTCACTTGAAGTACACTAGCTCACCGGCTGATAATATTTTCATATTGTGTTCAACTCCATTCAATAATTGTTACGTATTATGCTAGCCTCATCGAGTAATTGTATAAAGTATTATAGGAAAAATTAAACCTTGAAATAACCTATTGGAATAAACTGTCCAAAATTAAAGGCGTGTGCATGTGAATCTAGAATTCTCCATTACAATTTACATAAACAACGTGTCATATATTAAGGTAATGTTTCGCGAATATTTCACTCAATTTAAAATAAAACATTTGCTAAAAAAGGATTTGGTGAGATCCTGAGGGAATTCCCCTGTCTCCCGGTTCTCCCATTCCACTGTTCCCTGTTCCCCGGAAAAAGTCTTGTGCAGCCCTACTTCGATTACTGCTCGCCCCTGTGGGATACTTGTGGCAATCTGCTCAGAGATTTCAATTTAGTTGCAAAGAGTTCAGTTTCGTGCAGCGAGGGTTTTAACAGTGCAAATTATGAACCTCTTGAAACTAGACGGTCTGGTGCTAAGTCAGTATTAATGTACAAGATACTTAATAACCATACTGCGCCCGCTCTTCGGGAGTCTTTCGTGAGAAGAGAAATAGGATCCCAAGGCCGAATCGAGAATACCTTAAAAAAGTTTCAAATATAGCCGCGCTATGCTTTGGAATCGGCTCACAAACGAAGCAAAATCAGCTGAGTCGCTCGTTAGTTTAAATCAATTGTTGTTGCACACTGAAATGCGTCCTAGTTACCTGTGTGTGAAACCTATACTGTATTCTTATTACTGTCTTAATAATTAAACACGCCCCTCGTGGAAACCAGCCTAGAGTTGATGGGGCTGGCATGTTTCTTGCGATTTCCACGTTTTCATGCGATTTCCACTTCTGTTCGTGAGCTTTCGTTCGTGTTCATAATTTTTTGATTCCTGTTCACTCGTGTTCGTGATCTTTGGTTCGTGTTCATGATTTTTTGACTCGTGTTCATTCGTGTTCATAATTTTTTTATTCGTGTTCACTCGTGTTCGTGATCTTTGGTTCGTGTTCATGATTTTTTGACCCGTGTTCACTCGTGTTCATTCGTGTTGATGATTTTTTAACTGGTGTTCACAAGCGTTCATATTTCTTGAGTCGTATTCTGACTCGTGTCCACTGGTGTTCATTCGTGTTCACTCGCGTTCTGACTCGTGTGTTGTTTTTGAACAGATCATGGCAAGAATCGAACCTACGCTTTTGCGATGCCGGTGAAATGCCCTTGCCATTGAGAACGTATATTTGACTCATTTTTCCATCCACTGTTCCTGGCTTGAATTTGAAGTGTGTATAATACCACTCGAAATTAAGACCTTTTAACCTATTTGATTCTTGATAATACAATCGCGTTCTTCCAACAGCTCCGTTTTAACCGTGTACTTAAGGGTAGACGGCTTGGTAAAGGAGACAATAAAACCTGACACGAGTGGGTCATTTTGGTATGACCAAAGCTGGTTCAGGATACTTAGAACATATCATCGTCGTCGTCATCATCATCTCTGCCTTTGTTTTCCTTCACATGTTCACATCGTTTAAAAACTTCTTAATAAGAAACTTTCGCTTATCAACGGCACCTTCTATTGCTTCTTCTTGGTCAAAATCATCATTTGTAATAAACATATTTTCTTATGTACCGGATCTTTCTTCAGTTGTCTCATCCACAAATGGCGCTTTAAATAGATATTTTCTAATTCTTCCTGGAGTCTAGCATGGCATTGAAGTAAGCTTTCTTTTTAGCATAGTGCTCATCAAAACCACTGTTTATAAGGCTTTCTTTCATTTCCTCGAATACTGTGTTACTTCTATGTTATGCTTCTTCTATTAACGGCATCCAGGGATCCAATTCTTCTTCACATTCTGAGTCCGTTGTCGTCGAACTTCCAGATTGCTGAGTGGAAGTGGTCGAGACATCATCTTGGAAATCACTTTCTTGACTGTCCGAGTCTGTTTGAGACATGTTTCTTTCTTGTTCTCGTAGTAGGCAATACTCCCGTTCGGGTCTGCGCTGATTGTAACTGCGGCTGAAATATCTTCTGCAAAATTGGCAGCTCATCCCCTTAGCACTAGAAGTGTGTAAATGCCTTGTTATCGAGCAGCAACGCAGTTTTATGAGCAGATGTCTGCTCATGTGTAGTTATGAGGATGTGCTAATCTGCTCAACGGTACTTTTTCCTAGTCCAGTACATTCACACAAACTAAAATGTTAGCAATCCCTTATGTACTTTCTTCGTTTCCCCCTAGATAGAGGTTGTTCGTTTGCAGTGCTTAGGTAAACATTAAAGTTTCTCTCCATCTCTTCTTGATAATAAATTTCTCTCCATCGCGCTCTAATAAATTTTCCAGACACTCCTCCATATCGAATTCCTTTGGTTCTTTACTCTGTCGAGGTACACATATTCCTTTCTTACTCCACTTTAACCATCTCTTGCGTTCCTCTGTGCCCATATCGTGTACTTGGTCGAGATGATTTGCTAACCTTGCTAAATTTGTACTACCACAGCTAAACACAGGACAGCTCCTACGAGTGCGACGCATATTTAGATGATTGCTCAACAAATTCCTAATAATAATTGGCTCATTTTTTTCGTAAGTCAGGTATTTTATTAGGCCCGTTTGGGCCCTATATGGCCTTATATGGCACTATTAGGCCCGATGGCCCGATTGCTGCATGACTAGGCGTCCTAACCCGGACAAGTCCGGGCTTTTCAATGCAAACTCTTGCTTACGGAAGAAAAAGTCAAACGATCTAAACAAGAAAACAGTGTAGTGCCCGGACAATATGTTTAAAATATTTGTAAAATTGTTCTACTTAATTACATTGTTACAAGCGTTAATACGTGTCTTAATTTATGCTTCAAGCATCGCGTTGTCCATAACACCAATATATATTTCGATTCGCTCTAAAAATGCACACATTTTCGCATTCGCAATACCCCCCTTTTTCCTCCCTTTGAGGAGTTTGGGCCTGAAATATCTCATTGAGCGGATGAGCATCTGCTCATGAGCATTTATGAGCATGTGCTCATAGGCCCGTTTGGGACTTATATGGCCTTATATGACCCTATTAGGCACGATGGCCGATTGCTGACTGCATGGGCATCTTAACACCCGAATATGGACAAATATTCGATTAAACATTGGGGAATAAATGTTCCCTTAGAACATTCCTCTGCAACACTGCAAATCTATACGTCGTATACGTAAACATTTTTTTATTATATGTATACGAATACAACGCCCATAGGATATGTGACCTTCCACGGGAAAACGTGCGTTAACGATATTTTGTTGAAACGGCAAAACGAACGGATAACGAACGGGTAGTGAACGATCTGTAATAACGTTTCAACGAACCCAGAAAACGTTTTGACGAATTCAGCTAAAAATGGGAACGTTTAAAGTCGAGAATACGAACGGATAAATAAACGTTCAATCTGAAGCCGTTTGAACGATTTATGTTTATTAACGGTTTTAACGAATTTGTCTGAACGCCTGTTGCGCGCAGCCTCGTCCCCGGCGCGTGTTTTATTAATTTTAATAATCGCGTAGCGACAGCGTGGGGGAGAACGCGCCTGGCAGAAAATGTTTTCAAGATGGCGGAAGAAACATTCGAAGAATCCGAAGATGTATTATGTATTTTGAAGATGTATTATGTATTATGTATTAATTTACCTTCGATATTCACGTTTTCAAACGATTTGTTAAGTTCTTCAACCATTTAATACTGTAATGCTGTTCTTATTCAAGGTATCAAAGATTATCAACAATGCAAATTTCACTTTTCGACTCAAATTTCACTTTTCGAAACATTTTCTGCCAGGCGCGTTCTCCCCCACGCTGTCGCTTCGTGCGTGTCCTCCCGCGAGACAAACATTACTACGCGATTAATATTTTAAAATAAAACACCGATTAATAAAACACGCGCCGGGGACGAGGCTGTGTTGCGCGTATAATTGACGCAAGATATTATTGACTAATTTATCTAATTAAAAGAATAGGAAATATTTTCAAACAAGTAACATGTGTTGTTCCAAGTATGTGTGTACATAAATAGCTATACCTTCATTTGAATGTTTAACTAAAATTATTAGCTATACTACCTAAATCCCATTATTTTATACTTTATATACATATATACATTGGCGTTTTGCATCAAAATTCGGGTTAATCGTTAGAAAGCCTTCAGTTATTAGTATATATTATCATCGTTATGTCAAATTAATGCATCATCTGCAACTATACCCATCAAAATATTCAGCGCGTGTTCATTTGCAACATCGTTACAGGTTTTGTAAATTTTTCCACGAACAAACTCTATGTATGAGTGGTTAAAGACATATAAACAAAGACATACAGGCGATACAGCATGCATCCGTTTTATTAACACGGCTGTAAACCGACAGTAAACAAAAATTGCCGTCTCAGTTTGGTTGAGTTTCAGCTACTGGATACATACTTTATGTTAAACTAAACACAAGAGATTCCATTGTACACTTTTGTTTATACTCTTTGACGCGCAAACGATTAAATTAATTAGCGCAAGGATCAAGTTGTTTACAGATGATAACCAAACATTAATACAGAATATCGCATACGCAAAGTTCGTTTGTATGCGAACAGCGTAGTAACGTGTGCTTGCATGCTGTCAAAACTTATTTGGTATAAATACTACATTAAATATCCACACCATTTATACACATGAAATCCACATTTCAATTTCAGCAATGCATTGCGCGGTAATAAAATATTTAAAATATAGGCTTGGATATTTACCTAGTGCACACAATATGTTCCGTGCAGCAACACCAGTAGCCTAGCTTTAGCCGCGGTCAAGCTTGTCGCGGAATGTCGCCTATACACAGTACTGTCAGTAGCAAGTCACTAGCAACTAACACGGGACGAAAAGATAGATTTGCCTGTATGCAAATGTATGGGCAAATTTATTGCCAATTTCAAATTCGATCGTATATGACCACATTTGCACCATTGCAAATTTTTAAATTTGCCTCGTGTTTGCACCTATAGTGCGATACAGTGATTGCCGCGATGCCACCGGGTGCAAATTTAGTGCAAATTTATGGTAAATTTATAACATTGCACATATTGCGATTGCAGTGTGATTTTGTTGTGAACATAAAATTTGCGATTTGTATCACGCGTGTTGCCATTTTCGTGGAAAATGCAAAATGAAACTTGTTCAAATTATGCTGGTCGGTTTGATTTGTTTGCGTGTGCTTTCTATTTTTGTGTCGCGCAATTGAATTTTTTAAAGTGTAAACGAAGGTAAATAAAAAATGATTTTTTTATTATTTTTAAAAAATATATTGAAATCGTACATATATATAAGACAATAATATAAACACGTAGAGTCATAGATTCAATATAAACCTATAGATGTTCAAAAATATCCTGAATAGATCCTAATGCGTACAATAATATAGCTACATGCTATTTATAAACCGATATAATTTATATACATTTAGTTAAAAAATGTCTATACAACAGAATTCGAAGCCGGCAACCTATTTTTTTCGCATATCGTTCTTATATTGTATCTTCTAAAATCTTATAAAATTTTTCAAATTGATTGTTATTTTCCATACTCTCCAGTCATATATACTTCATATTTTTTTATAAAACATGAACATGGAATTTTTCATCATGTAGACCACAGTTAATAGAACATACATGGTTTAGAGACTACATATAATTAATTATATATACGGTATATAAATATATATATATATATATATATATATATATATATATATATATATATATATATATATATATATATAAGTAGTTACAATAGAACTCATTAACTATATATATATATATATATATATATATATATATATATATATATATATATATATATATATTTATTGAAAGACTAGCTTAGCTACTCGGAGTTTCACGCTATAAAGCGATCATCAGGCTAATGGCAGGTCTGGTTGCTATTCTCTATATTTACATCGTGATATAAGGTGTCGAATTACGTGTCTACATTTCGTAAAGAGTTCAGAGCGTTTGTTCAGCAGTGTTCTAGTTTTGTCTTTCATGATATGGAGTTTCTCCTCAAGGCAGAGGTTGCATCCTCTTGAACCGGCTTTGTAGGCTGGGACAGTTTTCAGTAGGGACCATGAAATCGAAAAATCTTTCTTAGCTTCCTTCAGCTTCCATATGTGTTTCGACAGTTCCGTCTCCTTGGCATACTTCTTATTCGCGAAAGATTTTGCGTGATTTCGGTAGCGTGTTTTGAAAACGTCCGCAGTGACTCCGATGTACCTGGCTGGTGGATCGTTGTTGCGCGTGGACACTTCGGCTTGGTAGACTACGTTTGATGTGAGGCATTTACCTTCAGCTGGGCATTTTTCCGGTAGTCTGCAGTTGCATTGTCGTTGTTTGCTTGGGTCGTTTGTGTTTGCGTTTGTCTGTTTTGTGTGTTTGTTCAGTATTTTCTTGTTGTGTTTGTTTATGAATGAGCGCATGTTGTCAAGACAGCCGTAGCTGATTCGTACGTTATGTCGATTGAAAATTTTATGGAGTTGATTGGAAGGTGGGAAGTGTTTGTCTAACAGATGTAGGAATTGTTGTCCGATGTTCGTTTTTACGTTTTCGAATAAGGGGGTTATACCAGATTATATGGCGATGCCGTTTACGTTTTTGCGTTGTGTTGCTGCTGTCGATGTCTACGTTGTTGGTTGGTTGCTCGTACGTTAGTGTTGCGTCAAAGCAACTACGACGCAACACTAACGTACGAGCAACCAACCAACAACGTAGACATCGACAGCAGCAACACAACGCAAAAACGTAAACGGCATCGCCATATAATCTGGTATAACCCCCCTTATTCGAAAAACGTAAAAACGAACATCGGACAACAATTCCTACATCTGTTAGACAAACACTTCCCACCTTCCAATCAACTCCATAAAATTTTCAATCGACATAACGTACGAATCAGCTACGGCTGTCTTGACAACATGCGCTCATTCATAAACAAACACAACAAGAAAATACTGAACAAACACACAAAACAGACAAACGCAAACACAAACGACACAAGCAAACAACGACAATGCAACTGCAGACTACCGGAAAAATGCCCAGCTGAAGGTAAATGCCTCACATCAAACGTAGTCTACCAAGCCGAAGTGTCCACGCGCAACAACGATCCACCAGCCAGGTACATCGGAGTCACTGCGGACGTTTTCAAAACACGCTACCGAAATCACGCAAAATCTTTCGCGAATAAGAAGTATGCCAAGGAGATGGAACTGTCGAAACACATATGGAAGCTGAAGGAAGCTAAGAAAGATTTTTCGATTTCATGGTCCCTACTGAAAACTGTCCCAGCCTACAAAGCCGGTTCAAGAAGATGCAACCTCTGCCTTGAGGAGAAACTCCATATCATGAAAGACAAAACTAGAGCACTGCTGAACAAACGCTCCGAACTCTTTACGAAATGTAGACACGTAATTCGACACCTTATATCACGATGTAAATATAGAGAATAGCAACCAGACCTGCCATTAGCCTGATGATCGCTTTATAGCGTGAAACTCCGAGTAGCTAAGCTAGTCTTTCAATAATATATTATCGCTCTGCCAGTAATGGTATTGAGCGCTCTCCAACCATTGTCAAGTTCTGTGATCTTTTTGTTACAGTCAATTATTTGGATATATATATATATATATATATATATATATATATAATATATATATATAAATATATATATATATATATATATATATATATATATATATATATATATATATATATATATATATATATATATATATATGTCGTCGGGAAACATTTATGCAAAATTGTTCCTTATTCGCCACGTGTCTATCGTATTTTGAACAAATAAACCAATAGTAAGGTCTGAATTAACATGTTGTTCAAGAGGATCTAAACCAAGCTATAATTACTATTTGTTAATTGGGCAAAAATACAGAAGACATGCATGTGACGGATAAAGAACAATTTTCAGCATAAACCTGCAGGGCAATAACATAAATAATGAGTTTTATTGTACTTCCATCTATAGTATCCAAACCATTTATATTCTAGCTAATAACTGTATGTAGACTAAGGTGCAAGTTTGCCGGGTTGAGAAATCCTCAACAGTACTAGTACGGAAAATAGCTATGCAAATTTGACAGATTGATGGCTATATTTGTTTTCCATACTGCTCAGTATGGCTCTACAGCATAGAAATACTGGACCATACGTCGTCAGCATATGTGACTTAATGAGTTGCACATTTTCTTACGTAAAGTGTACAAAATTTACGTAATTAAATTTGGTTTTTCCATACATCCAAAAAATAGGTAGCGCTGAACTCTTATACATATAGTTTAATCATGCAACAGACTAGTTGTTCACAAAAATGGAAACATTTTAACGGTAATTAAGTGTAGTTTAATAACCTGTTTTTAAATTTAACTTTCTTCCATCATCAATGGATGCCATATTTATCTAATTTTTAATCATCCAATCAGGGATGTCACTTGGTGGCAAACAAACCATTCTTTCGCCCATAATTCTTTCTTTGAACATGGAGCGAGCCTTCTCCGAAATTCGCCTGGTATATTTCCGGTCCAAGCTTTCCAACACGCTTTGGAATCTCTCGCTACGCCATGACAATGGGCGGGTTTTTAATATTTTCTTCGTACCCAAAGCGTCATCGTCGGATTCGGACTCGTCATCTCTTTCAATTACCTCTTCCTCGCTGTGCTCGGGAGACATACATGATATTTTCATCCCCTTTCTAAATTCTGCCTTTTCAGCCTCAGGCCAAGAGGTAGTTTTATATAGTGCATCCAGCCGGCGTCGAAGTTTCTATAAATATACGAGAAAACAGTGCATTAGCTGTGTAATCATTAGCTATGTTGATCTGAACTAGATTATTTTATGATAATTATGTCTCCCATAGATTTCTTGTTATTCTTATAGTTGTATTTAAGTTGAATAAGAAATGCGTATTATTCTTTTTGAGGCCCAAAAATGGCAAAGAGAGGGATTGATGTCCCAAAAATTAACAATGTTTGAATGTCCCAAAAAATTGCGAGAATTTGAGATGAAGTTATATGTGTCGAACGAGAGGTTGGAAACGTTTTGTAAATCAGGTTCGTAATTTCCGTGCATTAAACTAAAGTATACAAATTTGCAAACTTTGCAAAGCCACATTTTTGGCATCTCATGACATTTCGCAACCAAACGTTGCATTTCTACTAATTTCAGTACGCTCTTTTTAGCTGTGGTGATTTTAATGGGTTATCTTGCATGTATAAAAAAGTTGCCTATAATGCAAAAGGTCCATTTAATCTTTATGTTTGATGATTTAATCTTTGTATTTGGCTCGTGAGAGCAAAACGTGAAATCCGTCTCATGGTTTTGAACAACGGCATATGCTCTGCGAAAGTTGGAAAGGCAAACGAGGTACGTTTTTACATTGATTTCTTACATCTGCCTTGCGATGGCGACGTCGTTCATTTTGCAAAATATTACTTCTCTGCCCTGAATCGACCTCCTTGCGTCTCCTCCGCATTGTCAAGAAATGTGCCTTCATTGCTCCTAGAAAATGGTATCAGACTGCATGATTCAATCTTGAAAGTTCGTCCGAAAAAGGGCAACGTTCTCATGATAAGTGGGATTCATGCAATTGTCTCATCTAAGAGAAGATTGGTGAGGTACGTTTTTCGTTTATGGCACCAGAGTCAGAGGAATATAAACTCAACTATTCCGGCATATATATAATCAATCACCTAATCATATATTTATCATTTATAGACCAGGGGCCGGTTGTATCAAAGCCGGATAGCGCTATCCACCGAATAGTGATTTTTTCAACCGTTCAAAAATGCTCGAAAGGGGATAAAATTTCAGCTTGAAAGCAACAATTATTAAAGAGGATCTTCAATTAGGAATACTAAGATTTAATCAAAGTTGTAGCAAATAACGGGCGATTTTGAAGCAATTGAAAAAACCACTATCCGGTGGATAGCGCTATCCGGCTTTCATACAACCGGCCCCAGGGGCCGGTTGTTCGAAAGGTGGATAAGTCGCTATCCAACGGATAACTCGCTATCCAACGGATAAGTTTTATCCAGCGTGTGATTTGCGTTGCACGAAGCTTGCATAACTTTATCCAGCGGATAAAAATCGCTATCTACCGGATAAATTTATCCAAGGTCCGGAGGTGGTTTAAATCCACTATCCAGTGGATAAATTCAAAGATACAAGGTAACATTGTAAACATTTATATAAAATAGGACAAAAATGCAATATTCCTGTTACTGTGTTTCAACAAACTAATGCACATCATGATTGCATGTATTCACTATTAAAAATGGTTTCGCGAAGTGCAATTTTTCGCAGCAGCGTTTTACGTTGCCTAGACATTCCTTTCCGAGCGGCGATTTTTTGGACATCCTCGCATTTATAACAGGCAGTAAATTTACTATTGTTCAAGTCTTTTCCATTCAGTAACTATACTCGAGAATTCGTAATGATTATGAATTCAATGTTGTAAATGCTTAGCAACAGCTGACGTTGTGGTACGAAATTTCAGTATAATCCTGTTTTCTTCGGGTAAATTTTAACTTATCTATTGGATAGCTATCCACTTCACTATCCACGCTTCGTGCAACGCGTTTTTATCCAATGGATAACTATCCACTGGATAGCAGATTTATCCGTTGGATAGGACTTATCCGTTGGATAAGTTATCCATCTTTAGAACAACCGGCCCCTGGAGCGAGGGGAATTCGATGAAATATTACCCCGAAGGGAAAATATATCCCGAGGGCTTCGCTTCCATATGAACGCAAATTCTCGATTTTTCCCGGTAAGCCGGTATTAAAACACGATCACACACGCTTGCCTGCAAAGGTAGGATAATAAGTGGGATAATAGGCGGTATGAATTGCATATGAAACGACCTTCAAACTCATCTCAGCAAGCCGAGCTCTCCTGGCTAACCGGGCTATCCCACCTCATATGAACAGGCCCTTAGTTCCTTTCGAAATTGATTATTTTTACGGTCTGCTAACATGAATGTATGAATATCAGCATCTCCACTTAACGATACTCCGCCGCAGCTTGTTTTATGCCGTGGGTCAAAATCAAACGTAAGCTATGGGAAGTTTTCAAAATTTCCTACTTCCGAACAACCCGTGTACCGGCGGTAGCAGTTTGGGTCTATGCTTGAAGCAAGAACAAATTGAAACGGAGGCTAGGTTTGATCGGATTCAATTTTTATTTTTCAAGGAACAAGCCCTTAAAATCGTTAGCTATCTTAAGTTTTGATGTGAAAATTAATAATGATAGATTGATAGTCCTATCACGTGTTGTATCAATCAAAATAATTTGTGACTACACCCCCGGTTAAGCTTAACACGTGCGCCAGACTGATTCGTCATCTTCGTTGCCATGTTTTCGTGTTGAAAAAATATTTAATGGCTTGAAAATTGACTCTTGTATTCTATATTTTATCCTATGAATTAATGGGCTTAACGTACTCCTTTTGTGTATGAATATTAATGTCAAAGTAAGTATGTATTAAAATGTATTCAAACCGCATGATTTTGTGTTTGCCTAAGTCGCAATATACATTCCGGGGATATTTTCATTAAATTTTTACAGCAAAACCCAGAAACAAACGTAATTGAACTGTCTCTTCTGACGGGATAGAAAACTCTACAAACATTTGAATCACCTCAAATATATTTTCATGCATGGATGCTGAGACCTACACACGTTGTTTACCCTGTCAATACCTGTTTGCATTTTTTCATCCAGGGCTGAAAGTGAAAATTACTTGTCAAATAAACTGCTTGTATAAACTACAATAGACCCCATCTTTACTAGCTATAATGCTCAATATGCACACCGGTTCCTTTTTACGCATGCATATATAAACAATTTATAGTAATGCAGTATGCCAGATGAGTATACAGGTTATTGAAGAAGGCAATAGAGGGTACCATGCAGAATTACCCAGACAGAATTCAATCACTTTTAACTGCCTACCAGAAAATGGCAATAAAAAGTGCTATGCCTAACCATTAATTGGCATAGTAACACCTCATAATTTTGTTATTCTATTTCTGGTACTATACAATGATCCAAGCTCTGTTAAAAATCATTTCTATGACCAGTAAAATTTGCCATTATATATATGTTGAATATTTTGAACAAAAAAACCCTGATTCAACCCTTTAGTTTGTATGCTATTGAACCATCTAAGGGCTTGGCAGACTTTAGTGCTAATTAACCCCTAGCTACAAACTAATGCAATTGCTGTTCTACATCTAGCAGATCTTTTTTATGGATTTTAAAAAGTTCCCTTAATAAGTTAATACATTAGAGGATGCCATGTAAATGTCTCTTAAAACTGGCCTCTTTGACAGAGGATGAGTCTGAATTCCAAAAAAATATATGGTGCTTACAATAATCACTTATTGGTGAAAAACACAGCCTATTGTTGTTGACTTGTTGTAATCTATGCTTTTCCTTTACTGCAACTTACTTTCAATTATCTGATCTGACATCTTTTCCATGCCAGTCAATGCCTTGATATTTCTCAAGAGGAGTTTGTTGGTGTCTTCATTAGCTGTTGCTCTAAAACTACATTATAAATTTAAATACTAAAGTGTTGCATGTATCTAGGCAATTATTAATTCTTTTTTAAATTCATTTTATGTACCATTTGCTATATGATGTACAAAACCTATTACATCACAAAATGTGGAATATATACCTACCTCTGAGTTAAGTCCCATCCCTGTTCTAAGCCTTTTACTGCTAAACGGACAGTACGCTGAGAAATTAAATGTAATTGCATATAGGTTATTGGGTAGTTAATAAAGCTCTCTTCTTTAATCTATATAAATATTGATGTGCATAATAATTATGTCAATATTGTCTGAAATTGTTTTATTTTTAGGAAGTTTTACTTGAAATCCAAATGAAAATGATTATAAATCAATGAAATTGATGTAAGTATTCATCATCATGAAGATTATAATAGCATGCAATATAACAATAGAGTTGATGTTTGCTGGCATAAATGTGTTTTTGGCCCGACTCTGAACTTATTTTAGCCCGAGCATAGCGAGGGTTAAACAGTATTCTGAAGAGGGCCAAAAACACATTTATGCCCAAGAACATCAACTGTATCACTATTATATTAACTTTTTAAAGGGCGATCTTCTGATTGGCTAAGATCAAGGTGGGCTAAAATAGATTTTAGCCTGGCAAATTTATCATTTTAGCCCGCAAAGTACACCGCAATGCCCACCAAAGTTAATATAATAAAATATTAGCTACTACACTTCTTTACTAAAACTGTCTTGTATTATTTATATATATCTGACCATACATAATATTAATATTGTCTAAAATCTTTCATTATTTTATAGGGAGTTTGGATTGGAATCCAAGTGACAAGTATTAATTAATCACTGAAATTACTGTAAGTTTTCATCATCATTGAAATTTACAAGCATGCAATATTCCAGTGGCATGTATGGAGTTCTACCCCTGTTTAATCACCAGAATATTCACATTTAAATTATCATGCTGTTGACAATTTCTACTGTCATCCCTGACCCTGGGCAATTAATTTTCACCCTTTTAAAGGGAAAATCATAGGAAATGGACTAGACAAACTATAAACAGAATAAAATGAAAATCTGAAAAGGGAAATTTGCTTTATATCACTATACCCAATACTCAAGGTCAGCAGCAAACCATATCCTGCATGACATGCTCATGTTTGATTTCATTGTTGCATTGATTAATGATTTGGTTATATGCACCATTATTATTATATGTTGATACTGTAGTCCTTCCTTCCAATCCCTCCTCTTCTTACAAATTCAAGTTATCATACTGTACTACATTGCATTGTTTGCTTTGGGACACCATTGTTGTATACATTTAAGCATTTGCAAAAACTGTATTCTGTTGAAAAAGGCTTAGTGGATCGTAATACATACACAGTTTTTCTTCCCCATATAGAAATGATTGATTAAATTACTTTAATTCGAATGAGTAAGCATTTACCTTTAAAATAAGGGGGATTTTCTCTCGGGTAGCAAGCTGTGCCCCGCGCTCTTTAGCTATATTCTGCTCTTGTTGATGTAATATTTTTTCATTTTGTTCAATGATTGTCCGTTGACTTGCCAAAATACGTCGCATGAGTTCCTCATTCTGACCATTGATTGCCATTTTTTTAAAAAACTGGTAGCTTTCGTTAAAAAATTAAATGTTAAGTGTATAAAAACTGGCTTGTCAAAACAACTTGAAAATTTTTCCTTCGAGTTTCCCTCTTGAATTCTAGATTTAGCGCGAAATAAATATGAGGCTTCTAATTGGTTGGTTTAGGTCACCTGGACACTTATAGTGTCCCTGAATAGCATCTACTACCCCCGTTTAGCCCTTTGTGTTTCTTTTAAACTCTTGTTTTTATATCAACATCGCTTATAAAAATCTAAAAACAATCATGGCTGAATACAACAACTATATGACCTTGTGTCCACATTGCGAGACCTATTTACCTGCAAGAACTTTCAGGCGACATAGAGAAGTTTATTTTGACCAAAATTCAAACTCGTGGCAAAGAGATCCAATTTTAGAAGGCAGTAGTGATGATGAAGACAACTTTATTGAGATCGACCAGGTCACTCCATGTTTCCCTCTTCCATCAAATCATTGCGATAGCAATTATACTGAACCTGACTCGGCTGATGAATTGTTCCGCGAAGAACTGCTTGAGCGTGAGATCTGGGATGATATTTCAGATAATGAAATCGACGAAGACACTAAAATTCCATCCGTTAGTGTCAATACGTCAGATTCTCCTTCCAACCGCACGTTGCTCATTGTCTAGTTATTTTACTTGCGTTTTTTTGGACCTACTTTCCCATACCGGACAACGCAATGGAGTTTTTGCTTTTGTCGTTGAAACGATTCTTTCAAGCAGCATCTCTTTCCAACAATTGGCTTGCCACATTCTCCTTGGCTTTTCCTGGATCGCTGTACCTTTTTAGAAAAGAAGTAGGCCTGGTAGGTGACAAGTTTACTAAGTACGTTATTTGTCCAAAATTATAGACAATTGCGCATGCGTCAACCATGCAGCTCAACTCTGTTGAAAGAGGTAACTCTTAAAGATGGTGGTAAGCGATTATATCCTCATAAAATATATTGTTACCAGAGTGTTATTGCAACATTGCAACAGTTTGTTAGGCGAGCTGGTTTTACCCAGCGATGTGAGTTGTGGAGAAATCGTGATATTCGAACTGCTCATCAAGTTATGTGTGACGTATTTGAAGGACGAGTCTGGAGAGATTTTCAGATGTTCAATGGATCATCCTTTCTGGCATCTCCTCGTAATTATAGCTTTATGCTCAATGTTGATTGGATGCAACCATATGATCACACACCATATTCTGTCGGAGTTTTGTACCTTGTTTTGATGAACCTTCCGCGCAGTGAGCGCTTTAAACGACAAAATATTTTTCTCGTCGGAATCATTCCCGGACCTAGTGAGCCCCAGAATAACATTAACTCATACCTTAAACCACTCGTTGATGAGCTTGTTGTTCTTTGGGAGGAAGGCGTGACCCTACGACATTCTGGCTCACTTATTTTACCAGAACGCTTTCGAGCTGCTTTGTTGTGCGTAGCCTGTGATATGCCAGCCAGTAAGAAGGTTTGCGGGTTCACTGCTCACAACTCTAAACGTGGTTGCAATAAGTGCACCAAAGAGTTCGTTACTGGTGGATTCGGTGATGCAACTGATTATTCCGGATTCAATTCGAGTAGTGGGAGAAATATTGTTGACCATAGGAGGCATGTTGAGGAGATTTTAGCGCAGTTGACGCAGGAATTGCGTAATGCGAAGGAGTCTCTATATGGCGCTAGATATTCCGAACTTCTCCGACTACCATACTTCGACTGCATTAGGTTTACTATTGTTGATCCGATGCATAATTTATTTCTGGGAACTGCGAAACGCATGATGGAATTGTGGTTGGAACTTTCTCTTTTGACACGTGCAGATTTGGAACTTATTCAACAGAAAGTAGACATATGTAATACACCTTCAAACATGGGTCGACTTCCGTTCAAAATAGCCAAGTCGTTTTCTGGATTTACGGCAGAACAGTGGAAAACCTGGGTAACTGTCTTCTCTCCGTTTGCATTGTTAGGTCATCTACCTGGTAAACATTACAAATGCTGGTTGAATTTTGTTAAAGCTTGTAAAATTCTGTCACGGCCAATGATTAAAATACATGACGTGGGTCTTGCGCATTCTCTGCTTGTAAAGTTCTGTCGTGATGTCGAAAAGTTATATGGAACACAACGCATTACACCGAATATGCATATGCATACACATTTGGGCGATTGTATTCTTGACTATGGACCAGTGTATAGTTTTTGGTTGTTCAGCTTTGAACGGTACAATGGCATACTAGGTAACTATTCGAACAATAATAAGTCAATTGAATTGCAAATTATGAGAAAGTTTTTGAGAGATCAGAACTTGAGAGAACTTGAATTCCCAAAAGAATGTGTGCAGCATTTTAGCGATTTGACTGATAAACTACAACAGCGCGAAGGCCATCAATCTTGTAGCGAAGTAGTTGATAGCAAGCTTGCAATTGATATTCTTCATTTGTGTGATGGTAGGCTTGACATTCGTGATGAGTTATGGTTTACTCTGGATGGTTACTCCCTTGGTTTACCTCACGTTATTGAACAGTTAGATTGTGATGAGCACGAGTACCTGAGTGCTGTTTATAAAATATTTCTTCCTGACATACCAGTCGACAACATTCCTTACCTCTACGACAAATACGCGTCGATCGAATTTTCAGAGGAACGATACGGGTCAGAGTTTTCCCGTCTAAGTCGTTTTGCTTACATTTTAGCAAGGTGGGCAGGACGATTCCATGGAGTGTGGATATGGAAGGTGTAAAGGAAAGACCGGGCATTATCGATTGTTTCGTACGCCAGTCGATTTCGTATCGGGATAAGGTACATTCGTTTTGTTTTGCGCACGTTCGCTGGTTTCAACGGCACCCTGAACGATTTCATTATGGTAATGATGGAGTTACGCCCGAGATTTGGTGCTCAAACTTGTTCGAGAGTTTTGGTCCGGCGTCCTTTATACCCGTTCAACGCATAGCGCGAAATTTAATACCCGGTTATGATAAAGTTGATGACGAAACCGTCTTGTTTGTTATGCCATAGGAAAGGCGAATTCTTCTGTGATTCAGATGGAATTTGGAGGCTAACTAGTTTAAGTCTGACTATAGCACATTCAAATCAATGCCCTTGATCATGGTTCTTCGTAGTGCTTTAAAGTTCGTAATACCGTGCTGACAGAACTGTGACGTATTTAATACCCAGAAATGGGGGCAGATCAGGGTTAAAGTAACACATAATTAACGGCGTTAAGTGGTTTAATACATGAATGCATCCATGCATGCACGCTATATAACCATATGCCCTAGATTATAACCGCTATTTGTATTATCGCGTTATTAATTCGTGTAAGCCCTAATGGATACTGAACAATATTAATTTATAGGTTCCTTGAAAGCTTGCATGTTGAAAACAGTATTTTATCGTACGTTTGTGGAAATACCGCGTGAAAAATTTAATTTTGCAATCCTCTGGGGCCGGTTGTATAACTGCATGTACTGTAGTTAACGACAGAATTGGCCAATCAGAGTCGTGTATTGCTCATTTAATTATGCAAAATGTAGTTAAAGAGTTTTATACATCTGGAGCCGGTTGTATAAAGCTCTTAACTATATTTTGCATAGTTAAATCGTAGTTAACTCAGAAATACATGACTCTGATTGGTCAATTCTGTTACTAACTATGATTAAGAGTTTACTACATTTTTATACAACCGACCCCTGGTCCCTGATCTGCAAAATTATATTCACGCGATATTTCTCCAAACGCACGATAAAAAATTGATTTACTTAATGTAGACTTAAATTTAGTTCTCACTGGAACAAAGATATTATCAATTAGGTAATTTAAGCACTCTGTTTATACTATATATGCTATCCGAATTTGCTTTCTTGGTATACAATACCACCTTATACTAGCAAGAGACCGTATTGCCCGCGTTGCTTCTAAGCAGTTGTTTTGTCAGCCACCGAAAACCGGGTTTTTGGTTAGGGGCTAGGACTTTTGTTACTTAATTATATTCTAAGTTTTAAAGTTTAATATATCCTGGTTCCGGTTTATGGTACATATTGGTTGAACGTTTTTCAGTGGTTAGGCCAGCCTGCCAACTTAGTCCTGCTATTCTCGTATTTTGATGTTTAAAGAAATCAGTAATGATAATAACAATATGTTCCCATTCGATTAATTTTTCAGTTTTTAAACGGATTCATTTAGAGATTTCCCCTTTTCGAAAGGCTCTCACTTTTTGAAAGTGAATAAAATTCTAGTTGATGCTTTTCTAGAGAAGTCTCGAAACGCTACCCGTAAACTGGATCCAGGGTGTTTTGTCAACATTAGGTTTAAGACGTTGAATCCAAAGTTATTCAACGTTTTTTTTAAAAATATAATCAAACGCCTTGTATGTTTAGGTACATTTGTTCATATAGCGTTCTATTTAATGCATTTTAAACTATTTAAACGTGATTAACGTTGTATTACTTTTCCTGATCTTTGATTCTGACGCCCTTTAGAAATCATACAAATCATCAGCCTTGATACTGCCTCGATTAATTAAGGGTCGTGGTCAAACTTCAGATGAAGAAACGGGTAAGGAAAGTCCAATGGGTGGAGTAATTTTAACGTAGTTGAGTAAACTTTATTTTTCAGCTGTTTTGTTTTTAAACCAAAAAGCTTTGTAGTAGGGTATAGAGAGGCTGCTCTGTTTACTGCTAGGCGCCGAAAACCAGGCCTGCGTAACCCTATGTATAGGTTTCGGCTTTTACTGACGTTTTTGAACGACTGCACTGGTTCTGCTCGAAGATTTTAGTTAAAAATGATAAAAATCCTCGTTTGAAAGCAGCATGTACTTTATTACATAATTATAGTGCTAAGGAACGATTTTGATATTTTTAAACTGATTGCGTTTGAAGGATATCGTCGATGCGAAGTTTTTTTGAATAGCTTATTCTTTCAAAGGAAATAACTCGGGTCTTTAAAAAGCATGGGTAAACAGGATGTAAGGAGCTCTAGGTTTACTTCCAATAGTCAGAAACAAAGGTGCGAGATCATAGCGGACGCTGTCACTTACAACCGCAACCTGTTTCCAGGATCTAGACCCGTAATAATATAACTGTTAACTGTTTACTTTCCGAGATCATATAGTCCAAAAACCTAATAAAATATATAAATCTAACAAAATTGCACAGTAAAACTTGCCAAAATCCCGAGAATTTCTAAACTTAGTTTGCATAAAGAATAGTTTTATTAATTTAGAACAAGTCATGAGGAAATAACATTAGATATTAAAATATTTTCCCCTTAATTGTGCCACGATTATGTGCCTCTGATCGATATGAAAATCTGCTTAATAGGTATGAAGGAGCCAGTCCTTTTAAGCACGTGAAAGTCATCACTGCATCTTTGAAACGTAACTGACGGGAAGCCAATTTACTTGACGTAACACTGGTGTTAAATGGTCATATTTGCCTTTCGCAGTCACTATTCTTGCAGGAAAGTTGTGTACACGTTGCAGTTTGGCGACATTCTTGTTTCGTGTATTCGCCTAAACAGAAGAAGAGTAATGTACGTAATCTGCTGGATACTAAAGCGTTAGTTTATTATTGTCACAAGGGTATGGTCATCTAGGATATGTTTAATTCGGTTAATTTGACACAGAGATTTCATACATTTCGATACTAAACACCCATCCAATTCCTTTGAGCAGTTAAGCTTTTTTATATAACGAAAAGTAAATTTTTCGGTTTCTAATGTGATATTTCGCAAACTCTGATCTTTTATCAATATTTCGCGCTCTTTATATAAATCTATATCGCTATATAAATTTATATCGCGACTGTATCGATATGTATCGATAATACCAGTATTTAATATGCTCAAACTTATCAAGTAAAGTAGATTGTCTTCCTTCAATGATGTCACCAGGGGGTTCCTTTTATCCCTATCGCCCGGTTACACTCATAACGCTAATCCGCCCCCGCACACTTGCGCTCTAATACTCACGCCACCGATACCCAGAGGTTTACAATCTAATTCAAATTAATCGACAACTATAAAAAAGGTTTTAACGAGAGGAGTTTGTGTTCCTTAAGCAAGAGTTTGCGTTGACAAGCCCGGACTTTTCCGGGGCTAATACGGGGCTAATAAAATACCTGACCCACGAAAAAATGAGCCAATTATTATTAGGAATTTGTTGAGCAATCATCTTAATATGCGTCGCACGCGTAGGAACTGTCCTGTATTTAACTGTGGTAGTATAAATTTAGCAAGGTTAGCAAATCATCTCGACCAAGTACACGGTATGAGCGCAGAGGAACACTGCGCACTGCGCAAAAGGTGAAGTCCGCCATGTTTATTGCTTCGAAAAGATGGCGGCGAAGTTACCGAAAAATGACAAACCAGTCCTCCAGGAATTATAATATAGCTCAGTGTTTTGCTCCCAAAGTTCTTACTGCAGATATATGTGGGAACATCCAAGGTCAACAAGTCCCACAGTTAGTTGAAGTAGAGTAGTACATGAACTGAAATACGTCTCCAATATTACTCCTATAGCTTCGACGATGTCCGGAATGCACTATCACTGTAACCTATGCATTAACTTTACATGTCAAACTCTTCGCTCGTTGATCAATCATCTCGGTCGGGTTCACAAGAGTGATCGGGATTTCCATGCGCTATGTGGCATTAATGAATGTCCACGTACGTACACAAACTATTTCTCTCTGCGAAACCATTTTGTCAACAAGCATAGTCAAGTACTTAAAGCAGAGGAAGTTGTTGAACGAGATCCACGTGCCAACAACGAGGGAGATGAACTTGACGTTTATAATGGTAAAAACGATGACGATGATTTTTTCGTCTTTGTTTGCGAAGTCGAGAGTAATCAACGATCAAATGTATTGGGCTTAATCAAGGTCAAAGAGGAAGGCAAGGTACCCCAAACGATTGTCAATTCAATAGTGCAACATACCACCCAGATTGTCGAGAACAGCGTCGATGCACTTCAGTCTGGTCTCTAGCAATGTTTATCGAATGCGGGTTTGTTTACCAAAATACGCATAAGTTTGTTTCCCAAAAGTTGTTCAGTACAGTCTGTATATATATATATATATATATATATATATATATATATATATAATATATATATATATATATATATATATATATATATATATATATATATATATATATATATATATAGTTGTTTCAACTCTAAGGTAGTTTCGACTGGGGTCAAAACGACTCTACAATAGAGTCTTGTTACTCTACCAAAAGGTAATGTTACTCTTCGAAGGAGTCAATTTGACTCTAATTGCAAAGAGTAACCGAACTACGAAAATTACCGTTTCGTCTAATTTATAATTATGCAAACGTTGTTTTGTTGATATACTGGTTGCGCCCAATCACACTGATCAGTGATCACACACGGCAATAATTTTCAATTTCACTGAGGCAAACAGTTATACAGTATTTATATAATCATGCACATGCACAGCGAAATCGAGAATTCTTACCTAGAATAATGTTCTTGAGAAATTCTTATTTTAAGCAAAATTTTGCTCAAAATAAGTAAAAGGGGATAAATTATTCTTATCAAGAATGAATTTTACTTGAATAAGTAAACTTTTTTTAAGCAAGAATAACCGTTTCTTAAAACAAGTAAATGTTCTAGCTTGTATTCTAACTAAGAATTTTGGTATTCTTAAAACAAGGAAGGCGTCTTTGTGGATTCTTGGCAAGAAACATTGTTAACTTAAAACCGGCAATCAAAAACGCTTGTTGCCAATTCACTTGCCAAGAATACTAATTTCAAACAACCAATTTATTTCAAACAACCAAGAATATTTTTACATTCTTACTAAGTAACATTTAATAACCGAGCAAAGATTCGCAAGTTTCGTTTCATATGCAGACGAAATGAAGGTTTTAATGCCTATTTAAGCATTCTGAATAGACGTAGTTCGTTTCTTATGAAAATATATATTTTAAACTTCGCTAACTGCCAACTGGCGGAAAGAACTGTGGATTATTGTGGATTACTGTGAATAGGTTTTACTGGACATTATGTCGCAAAATTTCCTGGAGAAGATTGCGCAGATTGTTTTAAAAGTGGCTGGGAATCTCAGTCTTCTAAGAGGTAAGGATTTAAAATTATACGCGCAAACAGACGAAAGCTATTTTTGAATTTGCCGCGTAAACAGTAAACGTATTTATAAACAATAAACAGATATATTCACAGTTTTAATACTCATCATTCCCGATAAATGAACGACGTTTATATAAATATATTATAACGTGGTTATACTATAGGCACTATGCCATAAAAAGTGTACGTGATATTGACGTTAGCTATAAAACCATGGTCAAATTTTAGCTGAAACATTTGTACTCAATCTTAGGATCATGATATACTGAATCCTGGTTACTGGAGATACATAAGTTTTGATTAAGAATTAGGATGAAATAACTGTTATATTGCCTTTTAAATTTTTTTATATGCATTCTTAGATGGTGGATTAACAAGTGGTGATGTTTATGTCTAAACCTGTAATGAAAGAGGTCTCATTGGAAAGTAATATCTTGGTAAGTAATGCATTATAAGGAATTGTGCAATGCTGTTAGATTATTCACCTAAGCATATGGCTTAGTTTTTAATGTATAATATAATATACCGGTAATTATATACTTATTGACCAATTGATTATATACTTATTTATCATGTAATAGATAAAAGGAAAAATCATTGACAGCTTACCAGATGACTACCCTTTATGCCTAATTTTATATCTGTCAGAGCATGCAAAACTGTGCATAGCATCCCCAATCATATATTTCACACATATTATGCACTGCTTAGTTTCTTTAACATTTGTTATCTTAACTCTGATTTCTCAAGTATGCTTGCTTTTTTGTTTTATTAGGAACATGGATTGAGGTAGTGAGCAAGAAATTCAGTGGAAAATTTGCTATACCAATGGTTAATTGGACCCACAGTGTTTCAGCACTTAATTTTCAAGGAAAAAAATACTCCAGGTGATCTTATAAATATTTTCATGTTTGGGATGATATACAAAATTTAAGAACAGCTGGTCAATAATCAAAGGGAAACATTGCTCAGGAAAGAATGACTTTAGCTTATGTGTAATAATTGAAGACATGCAGTGAGTTTGCATAGATGTGTTTGTCTTATTGCATGAATATTTTTATTCAACTACTTCTGGGTTCATACAAGGGCTTAATTTCATTATCTGAGCTCTATCGGATACTTTCCTAAACTTGCCAATTGGCAATTTTTATTGGCAATTTTTAATTAAGTCCTTGTTTATTTGAGCAAGGTATTGCACAAACCTAGCAGTACTTTGAAAAAACTTTTTCTGTCAGATGTAAATGTATGGCATTTATATATTTAGTATGGCCACTAAATAAGTAGTTTTAATATTTTGAACTAAAATAATGTATAAGAATAATGTATCTGTGATGTTTCAAAGCCTGCTAATAAACTTCTTACTAGAAATGTTTTCTTTTGTCTAAAAATTTTGTACTTATTATAAGTAAAATTATTCTTGTTTTAAGTAGTTTTTTTCTTATTTGTAACATTCTAGGTAAGAATTGTGTGAGTAGGTTCCTTAATATACATTAATAATTTTGCTTGTTTCAAGCAATCTGTTACTTAAAACGAGTATTTTTTCTTTAGAAAATTCTTGTTGCAAGAATTGTTTTTCTTAAAATGAGATTCCAGGTAAGAATAATATTCTTGCCTGGATTCTTGCCAAGAATAATATTCTTACTATACTGACAAGAACAATTTTACTTGTTTGTATTTTTTTTCTTAAAATAAGACTCACGATTTTGCTGTGTGCATGTATTATGGATTTGTCTTGATTTACATGAAAGTAGGTTATAAATTTTACAGGGACTAAAAAGCGTAAACATGCAGTGCTTCCACTTCCAACTCTAGGCCTTTATGTAATGTGATTTATTTACGCATAGATATATGCCAGGCATGAATTTTGCATACCCTTTCCGCAGCTCAGTTTTTCTGAGCATCAATAATGACACATTAAATTTTACGCCGTTTTGGGATAATTTTGGCTAGGAGTAATGGTTCTCCTAGCCGCTTTATTTCTGTTAAACAAAACGATATTTATTAATACATTGCATTAAAATTCCAAATAGTTACGCTCAGAAAAGGGTGGAGGCAAATTACCGCCAGCACCTGTAGATACGGCCTACGACCATCACTAATTGAGATATAACGTTCCTCTCTCTATATATATCAGCTACGGTAAATCGTCCAATGTACATAATTGTTAGCGGAGGCTTTGGGGAGGAGGTGGGTTCAACTTTAAAGGAGATCTGTCTTTCGCGATGTCACGCTTAAACTGACCGTTTATGGTTTGGGTATTCGGTCTTTGTTAGTTTTCGATTTGCTGCTGGCCATTGACCACCTTTCCCATTTTGCGTGCCATCCATTACCTGTCGGTATTTTAGATAGGACGCAAGCCCATAATATAAGATTTTTAATTATCGTCGGCAAGGCGTATCCCCTTGGGGGTACACCTTGCTTTAATAGTCTATTTATAAAATCACATTACATAAATTTCTTATTTCCTTCGTAAATATTTTGTTTTATGTAATGTGATTTATTTACGCATAGATATATTGCCAGGCATGAATTTTGCATACTCTTTCCGCAGCTCAGTTTTCTGAGCATCAATAATGACACATTAAATTTTACGCCGTTTTTGGATAATTTTGGCTAGGAGTAATGGTTCTCCTAGCTGCTTTATTTCTGTTAAACAAAAGATATTTATTAATACATTGCATTAAAATTCCAAATAGTTACGCTCAGAAAAGGGTGGAGGCAAATTACCGCCAAAACAACGAAGCAAAGCAAGTTGACCCCACCCCAAGAAAAGGGATGCATGCAGAAAGTTTCAGAAAGTTTCGTAATACATTAATACAGGATCAGCGGTCTGCGCGACCGTATAAACGAACATGGGCAAAAAGGCACTTACAAAGCCCGTTAAAAGGCATAGATTATCGCCCTTGCTGATAATCTACACTTAACTGATATTAGTTTAGCAGAGTCACAATATTACCGCGCCCAGAAGAAGCTTCTCCATCACCCTGTTATAAGCACTTTATTTCCCCCCCCGGAATGCAAACGATCGCCCTTGCTGACCATGTGCAAGCTGAGGAAGAAATAAAATAACCGCATAATTCGAGCAGAAAACTCCCCGCACGTTTTACGCTCAAAAATTCATCCAAACTATGTTGATAGGGAAAAAAAACGTATATATTTGAGGAATGCGTTCGATTTCCAACGCCCCATAGTTCGAATTTGGGCATTAGAGTGCCCGTGTTCAGCTGCGTGGGAAGCGGCGCCTATTCGAAATGAATGAGACTTATACTTGGAAGTATCGAGTCCACAGAAGCGGAAAGCCTTTTTAAGAAGATTGGCAAACTCGTCACACGAGACTGGAATGCCCAGTTGTGATAGAAAAATAGCTCCGGGCTGGGTACCTCGCAAAATCATGTACTTTTCTAATAAGCCAATTGTGAAAATTTTTGGAGCTGTAAACGAGACAAACAATCAGCTAGGACTTTTTGTTTACCCGGTATATGCTTTGCTTTGAATAAAATATTGTATTCTAAACAGACTAAAACGATCCGGCGAACGAGTGTCATGATATAAGAATCCTTTGATGTTTGCTTATTAATAACAGACACCAAAGCTTCATTATCCGTGAGAAACAAAATACAATGATTGCGCATTTTTGATCCCCATAAACACAGGCTGAGGACAATCGGATATAGCTCTAGAACGGCAATATTTTAACTCCGCCAATCAGTTGGCCATGCGCCATAGCACCAGTCGCAACCAAACAGGGCACCAAAACCAATACTACCCGAAGCGTCAGTATATAAATTCAAATGGGAGTTATTACGCCAATGGTTGTGCAAAAAGAATGATTTGCCGTTGAAATTCGACAGAAACGTTTGCCAGACACGAAGATCATGTTTCACACTTTGCGCTAAGCGAATAAAGAAATGAGGGTGTGAAATGCCACGCGTTAGATCAATTAAGCGTCGCAGGAATGCGCGACCTGGCATAATGACGGAACATGCGAAATTAAGTAATCCAATTAAGGACTGAAGTTCTTTGAGTGTAACCTTTTTACGAATTAAAAAGCCTGCGATAGATTGAACACATTTCTCGATTTTATCCATCGGCAGTCGGGCCTGGAATTGTATTGTATCTAATTCAATCCCAGCGAACGTTAAGGTTGTTGAGGGACCCATGGTTTTTCCCGGTGCTATAGGCACGCCAATGAAATCACAAAGAGCAATGAATACTTGTAAGTTTGTTTTACAAGCAGAATAATCCGGTGCAACAAACAGGAAGTCGTCGAGCAAATGAAGGAGTTTGCCGATGTTAAGCCTTTCCCTAGCGATCCATTCGATAGCCGTACTAAAAATCTCAAAAGTGCGACACGAACTGGAGCAACCCATTGGCATTGCCCGGTCGTAATAATACAAACTCCGCCATTTTATGCCTAAGAGGTGATAATCCGCTGGGCTGATAGGAATGATTCGAAAAGCATTTTTATATCTGTTTTCGCCAGGAAACAACCCCGGCCGCTTTTTTAATAAGTTGAATAGCGTCGTCAACGATAGCGTACCGCACAGATGTTTCGAAATCGGGTATACCATCATTAACCGATGCTCCCTTTGGAAACGATAAATGATGAATCATGCGAAAATCACCCGGTTGTTTTTTAGGAACCAGGCCCAAAGGCGAAACACGAAAATTTGGAAAGGGCGGATAATTAAATGGCCCAGCAATGCGAGATGCCTCTAACTCTTTCGTTAATTTTTGGTCAACCGCTTCTGGTTTGTCAAGAGCAGACCGTAAATTTATTGCTTCAAACGACTGTTCTGTGCCAGAGAAATGAATGCGAAAACCGAAGTAAATCCGGAAATTAGTGTATCAACAATACTTGGATTATAACCTTCTAACAATATTTGTAAATTATGAAGTTTTACGGGTGTTGGCAACGGACGTTGTTGAAATAGGCCTAGGCGATCGATCAGTGGGAGATGGTCTGTTGTTGGCACGAAAATTACAATTCACGGCCTGGTGCGATCCGTTGCATTTAAAACAAATGTGCTTGAAATCACAACCGGCACAAAACGTTCCGCGATGAAACTTAAAACAATATCCCCGAGGAACAGACACTTTTGAAGGGTGGCGCGTATGATTGCTGCCTTGCGTGTTCGGCTTAGAAGTAGTGGGATATTGACATTTCAACCATAACTCCCAGTGAACAGTCGCCCAGGGAACGCGCGTGGCTTGTGTTTGGCGCAAAAATCGAAAATTCTCATCGTAGTAAAACCAATTATGACCCCTATTGGCCAAATCCTGGATGATTTTGTTACGCAAGGCTTTATTATGTTTAGTTATATGCATACAAAAATAGTATAAAAATAGCTGCAAAAATAGGAATGTCAAGAGCATGACAGGGATTAGTGAATGATTTTTGCCACAAGACGCCTGAGTAAATATAATTTTCGGCCATTAGCAAACATTAATCACCTTTCTCTTTCATGTATGACATATCGTTCGATTAAATAAGTAATAAGGTGAAAATATTTATAATCCTCTCAGAACTAATACCTGGATAAACAGTCTTAAGTCTTCACTTATCTAAATGGTCGCATTCTTTAAAAAAGTGTGCGTGCTGTAGGCCATTCAAGTTCTTATGTCAATCAATTGTGGTAAAAATGTTGCTCGGTCAAGCATGTAATAGATTACGTCATCAAAAGTTCAGTTCGATAAAATAAGAGTGAAAATAGTTTAAGTTGAAAGATATTGTTCACAGACGTATTGTTGGTATATTTTACTAGTTGTTGATGATGAATATTTTAAGTTGTGAACATTTTAAGTATTGATCGATTGAGCAGAAGACCAACTCGACTAGTGCGACAACACCTTAAATAAACAAGATATGAGAGCTGGAACGAGCTTCTAAGCTCAACCCACTGGTTACATGTACAACGCTGATTGGCTGGATAAGGATCAGCCCACTATGGTTGATGACGTATGCAAGAGTCACTGAACCCTCATTATAAAAGGGCGTGCACAGCACCTGAACCTTCAGTGGACTGACGGAGTAAAGATTAACTGATGAAACGTTAGGAAGCTCAACGACAGAACTGACGAAGAAGACAAGAACAGAAAACAACGAGATCCGAAAGGACGAATAATCAGAAGAGAAGAGAACAACGGAGAAAGAAGAGAACATTAGCGAACTTTAGTTAAAACCATTGTAAAGATCTCCTACCTCGCGTATCAATTAAAGAAACTTATAACAATTTGACAATATTTCATGAGCGCGGGGGACTTATGGGGGTACCGTTGTGTATAAATGGAAACAAAAATATGAAACGAACGAAGACAATCGCTAATAGTTTTGACCCTTTTGGATTTCGCAGTCAACTCAAGGAGAAGAGAGGCAGGTTGACCGTTGTCAGAGGTACGTACACTAATCTCGTATTTAGCGGCCGCGTCTGGGCCACCTGACAAAGTACTTATATCGACAAACTCCTCATTCCATATTTTAAGCTTTATTTATCCGGAATCCGCGAATCAAGAGGCAAAGCGGCAGAGTGGAACGATTCCCGTGGACCCGGGGCACTTGAACATTGAAGAGAAAAAGGAGTGGTCTGACCTGTAAGGTTTTCTTGTATGGACGTGTGCGCGTCGTTGACCAGAGAATCTGCATTGGGACCCTGGTTTGAGATTTTGATTCCGGAGGTAGAATCCGTTGGGGCGACGCCATTGTGGATGTGGAAGACGCAGAGGTTGGTAAGAAACCAGCTAGCTTTTGCGTGACTGCCTCGGTAACCAAAGACACCTGCGTTGAGACAAGCTCACTCGAAAGAGAGGGCAAAGTCACTTGACTCACGGGCACAGTTGGCGTTGACGGGGCGGCACCAACAGATACAGCATTGGACGAACTTCGAGTTCGACGAGATGTTGTTGGTTGGTTCTGAACAGACTCTCGCAAAAAAGGCTGATGGAGCGGCGACACGCTTAGAACGACGTACGGGTGGCATTCTAAGAAACAAAACTTTAAAAGCAGAAATAGATACTTATGGCGTAATGAGTTTTTAGATAGTAAAGCAACCGCACCCAAATTTTGTCGTTGTGCGAGAAATAAAACTATCCCCCGTAATGGCGAACATTCAATAGTGAGGATTCGTCCGTTATTTGTCGTAATTGAAAATTGGAACTTGTGAAAGAATGATTAGAAAATCAAACGTCAGCAGGATGAACATGGCAGATCCGAAGATCGCCGCACCGTTCACCCTGTGGCCAACAAAACTCACAAAAAGTGTGAGAACTCTCATACAGATGAGAGATAAAGACAAAATCAAACGTCAGCAGGATGAACATGGCAGATCCGAAGATCGCCGCACCATTCACCCTATGGCCAACAAAAAACTCACAAAAAGTTTGAGACCTCTCATATAGATGAGAGATAAAGACAAAATCAAACGTCAGCAGGATGAACATGGCAGATCAGAAGATCGCCGCACCGTTCATCATATGGCCAACAAAACTCACAAACAGTGTGAGAACTCTCATATGGATAAAAGATAAAGATATAATAGATAAAGGCGCTAAAGCGGTATTTAAGAAGTAATCACGAGTAAAGTTTGTCAAATGTCAAGGTTATATTATAAAAGTAAATGTAATGTACGACAGCTTATATATATATATATAGATAGAGAATTTTATAACATTTTAATTTCTTGAAGAATGGCCCCCCGATAACTTCGGTATAATTTATATTGCCCGATTCGATTAAAATGGACCCCGTCAGGTAGAAATGGCGTCACGGAAGGTCAATAAAGCCATGGTGTGTCCATAAAACACTCTCGGGACTTTCTCTAAAACTACCTGTAGTTAATTGTTTCAGCATTAAACGCTGCTTTTCAAAAGAGGGTTGTTCTTTCGCGGGAAATCATGCATGCGCATACCAATTTTACGTGATATTGATCCAGCAATAAAGCAACCAAGTCGTCAATGCGTGACCCGACTGTTTCGGGCCTTAAGGAGGACAAATCGTTCGTGCCTATCTCCAGAATAACAATATCTGGGGCACACCGAGAAACTACGCCTAAATCAAATTTGCGAATCTTCTTCACTGTTCTACCCCTATACCGTGTAGAGAAACTCTCGCTGTGCCATTGAGTTTAAAGGTTGGGCACATGCGAATATCCCGTTTATGTTTCAGGTCGCACTGTAGGCGACGAACAAATGAGTTTCCCAGGACCAAAACTTTTGGGGGTACCATTGTGTATTCGTAGCTACTATCTATATGTATATCAATATATAAATATATAGAAAAACAAGTAGAACACTTCTGTAAATACCTTTCAACTTTAAAGGAGATCTGTCTTTCGCGATGTCACGCTTAAACTGACCGTTTATGGTTTGGGTATTCGGTCTTTGTTAGTTTTCGATTTGCTGCTGGCCATTGACACCTTTCCCATATTGCGTGCCATCCATTACCTGTCGGTCTTTTAGATAGGACGCAAAGCCCATAATATAAGGATTTTTAATTATCGTCGGCAAGGCGTATCCCCTTGGGGGAACACCTTGCCTTAATAGTCTATTTATAAATCACATTACATAATTTCTTATTTCCTTCGTAAATATTTGTTTTATATTAACTGTACAATCATTCACATGATGGTTATAGTCGGTGCAACACGCAGTTTGCTTGCAACTGCACATACCATTGTTGTTTTTGGAACTTAAATTTATGCCAAGAGGATTTACTCGTTGTATGTTTAATATTGGAGATAAGTTGTTTTTTTGATTACCTTTACTAGATTATATATTTACATATCTATAGAGTATATGTTTACTGTTTAAATATTCATTAAATCAGTTCATATTTAACATTTACATATAACCAGTGGCACAATAGGGCTAGTAACATGCTATGGAGAAATGTTGCAAACACTTTTTAGAAACAGATTTTAAATGATTTTTCCATAGTTTTCGCACTTTTTATACATGATAATGTTCGCTTAATTCTACTGTTTCTAAAACTTCATATATATATTTATATTATTATATAGTACTATAAGGTATCATAAAGTACTACGAATTACTTATATAGTAAATATCACCAAACGTTTAGGAGGCCAACACTGCCTTCTTGGTTTAGGCCATAGCTATCCGTTTGACGCGAAACTTCACAGTCACGACCGCTGGACTCGATTTCTTCAACAACTGTTTCCGAGACAACGTGTCCGCATGTTTTCTTGACCCGGAAGATACTTAACAGTAAAATCATAATTCTGCAATCTTCAGAACCCACGTTTCGACTCGTGCAGAGGGCCTATGGGTTTTGGAATAAATCACTTCTAATGGTTTATGGTCTGTCAAAACCTCAAAGTGAATCCCGAACAAATACACATGAAAACGCTCACAAGCCCATACTATACTTAATGCTTTCTTTCTGCGTCTGAGAATACCGCCTTTCCATGTCAGAAGACATCTACTAGCATATGCCACAACCTTCATTACGTTTTGTTGCTTTTGCACAAGCACTGCACCAAGACCAACAGGACTAGCATCTGAGATTTCGACGTTTCTGCATCTTTATCAAAAAAAGCCATGAATCAGCGGTAGACATCGTATTCTTAAGCTCTTGAAACACCTTATTCTGTTCATTTCCACAAACTAAAGGTGTAGTTGTCCTGGTTAACTTCCGCAGGGTTCAGCCGTTATAGCTAAATCTGGAATGAACAGACTACAGAAAATTTACCGGCCAATAAAACTCCGAACTTCAGAGGCTGTTTTCGGCTCCGTAGCATTCACCACAGCCCTGACTTTCTCCTCAGTGAGCCCAATTGTAGTGTATATGCCTTGTCTCTGATACGGATGATACAGATTGATCTAGTCTTCATAAAAATGTTTTATTCTCTGTTTTATTCTATGTTACAGCATCATCCAGCAAGCCAACAACGCTGCTATTACGCATGCATATTTATACCTTACAGCCTAATTAAATATTCAATATATATATCACATAGACTACAAGATCTGGAGCTGAACGCCCATGGTCATTTAATTTACTTTATTCTTTTCACAAAGTTCATAATGAAAAACGGTTGTGGTAGGATTCGAACCATCGATTTAACACATCGGAGACCATTGTTTTCGCCACTAGACCACAAGGTCTTGTGCTGAACGGTTATGGTTATTTAATTTACTTTATCCTTTTCACGAAGTTCATATTGAAAAACGGTTATGGTTAGGATTCGCACCATCGATTTACCACTTGGAAGACCATCCTCCTCGCCACTCGACTACAAGGTCTTGTGCTGGATGCCTTTGGTTATTTAGTTTTCTTTATCCTTTTACGAAGTTCATAATAAAAAAAGCTTTTGGCAGGATTCGACCCATCAATTTAACACTTGGGAGACCATCGTCTTCGCCACTAGACCGCAAGGTCTTGTGCTGAATGACCCTGGTTATTTAGTCTACCTTATCCTTTCACGAAGTTCATAATAAAAAATAGTTTTGGCAGGATTCGAAACATCATTTTAACACTTGGGAGAAAATTGTCTTAGCCACTTGACCACAAGTTCTTTGGGTGAACGGCTATGTTTATTTGATCTACTTTACTGTTTTAACGAGTTCATAATGAAAAAGGTTATGGAGGATTCGAACCATCGATTTACCACTTGGGAGACCATCTCCCTCGCCACTAGACAGCAAGATCTTGTGCTGAACGGTAATGGTCATTTAATTTATTTTATCCTTTTAACGAAGTTCATAATGAAAACTGTTAAGGTAGGATTCGAACCATTGATTTAACACTTGGGAGACCATCGTCTTCGCCTCTAGACCGCAAAGTCTTGTGCTGGATGACCATGGTTATTTAGTTTACTTTATCCTTTCACGAAGCTCATAATAAAAAATGGTTATGGTAGGATTCAAACCATCGATTTACCACTTCGGAGACCATTGTCCTCGCCACTAGACTGCAAGATCTTTTGCTGGATGGCCATGGTTATTTAGTTTACTTTATCCTTTTACGAAGTTCATAATGAAAACGATTCGAACCATCGATTTAACACTTGGGAGACCATCATCTTCGCCTCTAGACCGCAAGGTCTTTTGCTGGATGACCATGGTTATTTAGTTTACTTTACCCTTTCCACGAAGTTCATAATGAAAAACGGTTATGGTAGGATTAGAACCAACGATTTACCACTTTGGAGACCATCGCACTTGGGAAACATCGATTTAACACTTGGGGGAAAATTTTCTTAGCTACTAGACCACAAGTTCTTCGGGGGAACGGCTATGTTTATTTGATCTACTTTATCGTTTTCACGAAGTTCATAATGAGAAAAGGTTAAGGTAGGGTTCGAACCATCGATTTAACGCTTGGGAGACCATCGTCTTCGCCTCTAGACCGCAAGGTCTTGTGCTGGATGACCATGGTTATTTAGTTTACTTCATCCTTTCACGAAGCTCATAATAAAAAATGGTTATGGTAGGATTCGAACCATCGATTTACCACTTCTGAGACCATTGTCCTCGCCACTAGACTGCAAGATCTTGTGCTTGATGGCCATGGTTATTTAGTTTACTTTATCCTTTTACGAAGTTCATAATAAAAAATGGTTTTGGCAGGATTCGAAACATCGATTTACCACTTAAAAGACAGTTGTATTAGCCATTAGACTGCAAGGTCTTCTGCTGAATGGCCATGGTTATTTAGTTTACTTTATTCTTTTCACGAAGTTCATAATGAAGAAGGTCATGTCAGGATTCGAACCATCGATTTAGCACTTAGGAGACAATTGTCTTAGCCACTAGACTACAAGATTTTGTGCTGAATGGCCATGGTTATTTAATCTACTTTATTCTTTTCACGAAGTTCATAATGAAAAAGGTCATGGCACGATTCGAACCATCGATTTACCACTTGGGAGACAATTGTCTTACCCACTAGATTGCAAGATCTTGTGCTGAACGGCCATGGTTATTTAACTTACTTTATTCTTTTCACGAAGTTCATAATGAAAAACGGTTATGGTAGGATTCGAACCATCGATTTAACACTTGGGAGAAAATTGTCTTTGCCACAAGACCACAAGTTCTTCGGGTGAACGGCTATGTTTATTTGATCTATTTTACCGTTCTTACGAAGTTCATTATGAAAACGGTTATGGTGGATTCGAACCATCGATTTACCACTTATGACCATTGTCCTGCCCACTAGACGCAAGATCTTGTGCTGGATGGCATGGTTATTTAGTTTACTTTATCCTTTTACGAAGTTCGTAATGAAAACGGTTATGGTACGATTCGAACCATCGATTTAACACTTGGGAGACCATCGTCTTCGCTTCTAGACCGCAAGGTCTTGTGCTAGATGACCATGGTTATTTATTTTACTTTACCCTTTCCACGAAGTTCATAATGAAAAACGGTTATGGTAGGATTCGAACCATCGATTTACTACTTGGGAGACCATCGCCCTCGCCACTAGACAGCAAGATCTTGTGCTGAACGGTTATGGTTATTTAATTTACTTTATCCTTTTAACGAAGTTCATAATGAAAACGGTTATGGTAGGATTCGAACCATCGATTTAACACTTGGGAGACCATCGTCTTCGCTACTAGACCGCAAGGTCTTGTGCTGGATGACCCTGGTTATTTAGTCTACTTTATCCTTTCACGAAGTTCATCATAAAAAATAATTTTGGCGGGATTCGAAACATTGATTTAACACTTGGGAGAAATTTGTCTTTGCCACAAGACCACAAGTTCTTGGTGAACGGCTATGTTTATTTGATCTATTTTACCGTTCTTACGAAGTTCATAATGAAAAACGGTTATGGTAGGATTCGAACCATCGATTTACCACTATGACACCATTGTCCTCGCCACTAGACGCAAGATCTTGTGCTGGATGGCCATGGTTATTTAGTTTACTTTATCCTTTTACGAAGTTCATAATGAAAACGGTTATGGTACGATTCGAACCATCGATTTAACACTTGGGAGACCATCGTCTTCGCCTCTAGACCGCAAGGTCTTGTGCTAGATGACCATGGTTATTTAGTTTACTTTACCCTTTCCACGAAGTTCATAATGAAAACTGTTATGTAGGATTCGAACCATCGATTTACCACTTGGGAGACCATCGCCCTCGCCACTAGACAGCAAGATCTTGTGCTGAACGGTTATAATTATTTAATTACTTTATCCTTTTAACGAAGTTCATAATGAAAACGGTTATGGTAGGATTCGAACCATCGATTTAAGACTTGGGAGACCATCATCTTCGCCTCTAGACTGCAAGGTCTTGTGCTGGATGACCATGGTTATTTAGTTTACTTTATCCTTTCACGAAGTTCATAATAAAAAATGGTTTTGGCAGGATCCGAAACATCGATTTAACACTTAGGGGAAAATTTTCTTAGCCACAAGACCACAAGTTCTTCGGGTGAACGGCTATGTTTATTTGATCTATTTTACCGTTCTCACGAAGTTCATAATGAAAAACGGTTATGGTAGGATTCGAACCATCGATTTGCCACTTATGAGACCATTGTCCTCGCCACTAGACGCAAGATCTTGTGCTGGATGGCCATGGTTATTTAGTTTACCTTAACCTTTTACGAAGTTCATAATGAAAACGGTTATGGTACGATTCGAACCATCGATTTAACACTTGGGAGACCTTCGTCTTCGCCACTAGACCGCAAGGTCTTGTGCTGGATGACCATGGTTATTTAGTCTACTTTATCCTTTCACGAAGTTCATAATAAAAATAGTTTTAGCAGGATTCGAAACATCGATTTACCACTTAAGAGACAGTTGTCTTAACCATAGACTGCAAGGTCTTGTGCTGAACGGTTATGGTTATTTAATTTATTTATCCTTTTCACGAAGTTCATAATGAAAACGGTTATGGTAGGATTCGAGCCATTTATTTAACACTTGGGAGACCATCGTCTTCGCCACTAGACCACAAGGTCTTGTACTTGACGGCCATTGTAATTTAGTTTACTTTACCCTTTTACGAAGTTCATAATAAAAAATGGTTTTGGCAGGATTCGAGACATCGATTTTCCACTTAAAAGACAGTTGTATTAGCCATTAGACTGCAAGGTCTTGTGCTGAACGGCGATGGCTATTTAATTTACTTTATTCTTTTTACGAAGTTCATAATGAAAAAGTCATGGCAGGATTCTAACCATCAATTTACACTTGGGAGACGATTGTCTTCGCCAGTAGCTGCAAGATCTTTTGCTGAGCGGTTATGGTTATTTAATTTGCTTTATCCTTTTCACGAAGTTCATAATGAAAAAGGTTATGGTAGGATTCGAATCATCGATTTAACACTTGGGAGACATTGACTTAGCCACTAGAATGCAAGATCTTGTGCTGAACAGCCATGGTTATTTATTTACTTTATTCCTTTCACGAAGTTCATAATGAAAAACAGTTATGGTAGGATTCGAACTATCGATTTACCACTTGGGAGACCATCCTCCTCGCCACTCGACTACAAGGTCTTGTGCTGGATGGCCATGGTTATTTAGTTTACTTCTCCTTTTACGAAGTTCATAATAAAAAAGAAAGCTTTTAGCAGGATTCGAACATCGATTTAACACTTGGGAGACCATTGTCTCGCCACTAGCCACAAGTCTTGTGCTGCACGGTTATGGTTATTTAATTTACTTTATCCTTTTCACGAAGTTCATAATGAAAAACGGTTATGGTAGGATTCTCCATCGATTTAACACTTGGGAGACCATCGTCTTCACCACTAGACCGCAAGGTCTTTGCTGGATGACCATGGTTATTTAATTTACTTTATCCTTTCACGAAGTTCATAATAAAAATGGTTTTGGCAGGATTCGAAACATCGATTTAACACTTGGGAGAAATTTCCTTAGCCACTAGACCACAAGTTCTTGGAGAACGGCTATGGTTATTTTTCTACTTTATCTTTTCAAGAAGTTCATAATGAAAACTGTTATCGTAGGATTCGAACCATCGATTTAACACTTGGGAGACCATTGTCTTCGCCACTAGACACAAGGTCTTCTGCTGAAGAGTATGGTTATTTAATTTACTTTATCCTTTTCACGAAGTTCATAATGAAAACGGTTATGGTAGGATTGAACCATCGATTTAACACTTGGGAGACCATCGTCTTCGCCACTAGACCACAAGGTCTTGTGCTGGATGGCTATGGTTATTTAGTTTACTTTACCTTTCACGAAGTTCATAATGAAAAACGGTTATGGTAGGATTCGAACCATCGATTTACCACTTTGAGACCATTGTCTCGCCACTAACGCAAGTCTTGTGCTGAATGGCCATGGTTATTTAATCTACTTTATCTTTTCACGAAGTTCATAATGAAAAAGGTTATGGCACGATTCGAACCATCGATTTAACACTTGGGAGAATCGTCTTCGCCACTAGACCACAAGGTCTTGTGCTGGATGACCCTTGTTATTAGTCTACTTTATCCTTTCACGAAGTTCATAATAAAAATAGTTTTGGCAGGATTCGAAACATCGATTTACCACTTGGGAGACAGTTGTCTTACCATTAGACTGCAAGGTCTTGTGCTGAACGGTATGGTTATTTAATTACTTTATTCTTTTCACGAAGTTCATAATGAAAAGGTCATGGCAGATTCGAACCATCGATTTACACTTGGGAGAATTGTCTTCGCACTAGACTGCAAGTTCTTGTGCTGAACGGTTATGGTTATTTAATTTACTTTATCCTTTTCACGAAGTTCATAATGAAAACGGTTATGGTAGGATTCGAACCATCGATTTAACAGTTGGGAGACCATCGCCTTCGCCACTAGACCAAAAGGTCTTGTGCTGATGGCCATGGTTATTTAGTTTACTTTACCCTTTCACGAAGTTCATAATAAAAAGGTTTGGTAGGATTCGAACCATCGATTTACCACTTAGACATTGTTCGCCACTAGACTGCAAGTCTTCTGCTGAATGGTATGGTTATTTATTTACTTTATTCTTTTCACGAAGTTCATAATGAAAAGGTCGTGTCAGATTCGAACCATCGATTTACACTTGGGAGACAATGTCTTCGCACTAGACACAAGTCTTGTGCTGATGGCCATGGTTATTTATCTACTTTATTCCTTTTCACGAAGTTCATAATGAAAAAGGTATGGCAGGATTCGAACCATCGATTTACCACTTGGGAGACATTGTCTTGCCACTAGATGCAAGATCTTGTGCTGAACGGCCATGGTTATTTACTTACTTTATTCTTTTCACGAAGTTCATAATGAAAAACGGTTATGGTAGGATTCGAACCATCGATTTAACACTTGGGAGACCATCGTCTTCGCCACTAGACCACAAGTCTTGTGCTGGTTGACCTGGTTATTTAGTTTACTTTATCCTTTCACGAAGTTCATAAAAAAACGGTTTGGGGATTCGAAACATCGATTTAACACTTGGGAGACCATTGTCTTGCCACTACCACAAGTCTTGCGTGAACTGCTATGTTATTTGATCTATTTACCTTTCACGAAGTTCATAATGAAAAAGGTTATGGTAGGATTCGAACATCGATTTAACCACTTATGAGACCATTGTCTCGCCACTAGACGCAAATCTTGTGCTGGATGGCATGGTTATTTAGTTTACTTTATCCTTTTCACGAAGTTCATAATGAAAACGGTTATGGTAGGATTCGAACCATCGATTTAACACTTGGGAGACATCGTCTTCGCCACTAGACGCAAGGTCTTGTGCTGATGCCTGGTTATTTAGTCTACTTTTCCTTTTCACGAAGTTCATAATAAAAAAGTTTGGTGGCGATTCGAACCATCGATTTAACACTTGGGAGAATTGTCTTTGCCACTAGACACAAGTTTGGGTAACGGCATGGTTATTTATTTACTTTACCTTCTTACGAAGTTCATAATGAAAACGGTTATGGTAGGATTCGAACCATCGATTTACACTTTGACACCTGTTCGCCACTAGACGCAAATCTTGTGTTGGATGGCCATGGTTATTTAGTTTACTTTATCCTTTTACGAAGTTCATAATGAAAACGGTTATGGTAGGATTCGAACCATCGATTTAACACTTGGGAGACCATCGTCTTCGCCTTAGACGCAAGGTCTTGTGCTGATGACCATGGTTATTTAGTTTACTTTACCTTTCACGAAGTTCATAATGAAAAACGGTTATGGTAGGATTCGAACCATCGATTTACACTTGGGACCATTGCTCGCCACTAGACAGCAAGTCTTGTGCTGAACGGTATGGTTATTTATTTACTTTATCCTTTTACGAAGTTCATAATGAAAACGGTTATGGTAGGATTCGAACCATCGATTTAACACTTGGGAGACCATGTCTTCGCCACTAGACGCAAGTCTTGTGCTGGATGACCCTGGTTATTTAGTCTACTTTATCCTTTCACGAAGTTCATAATAAAAATATTTTGGCGGGATTCGAAACATCGATTTAACACTTGGGAGAAATTGTCTTTGCCACAAGACCACAAGTTCTTCGGGTGAACGGCTATGTTTATTTGATCTATTTTACCGTTCTTACGAAGTTCATAATGAAAAACGGTTATGGTAGGATTCGAACCATCGATTTACCACTTATGACACCATTGTCCTCGCCACTAGACGCAAGATCTTGTGCTGGATGGCCATGGTTATTTAGTTTACTTTATCCTTTTACGAAGTTCATAATGAAAACGGTTATGGTACGATTCGAACCATCGATTTAACACTTGGGAGACCATCGTCTTCGCCTCTAGACCGCAAGGTCTTGTGCTAGATGACCATGGTTATTTAGTTTACTTTACCCTTTCCACGAAGTTCATAATGAAAAACGGTTATGGTAGGATTCGAACCATCGATTTACCACTTGGGAGACCATCGCCCTCGCCACTAGACAGCAAGATCTTGTGCTGAACGGTTATGGTTATTTATTTACTTTATCCTTTTAACGAAGTTCATAATGAAAACGGTTATGGTAGGATTCGAACCATCGATTTAACACTTGGGAGACCATCGTCTTCGCCACTAGACCGCAAGGTCTTGTGCTGGATGACCCTGGTTATTTAGTCTACTTTATCCTTTCACGAAGTTCATCATAAAAAATATTTTGGCGGGATTCGAAACATCGATTTAACACTTGGGAGAAATTGTCTTTGCCACAAGACCACAAGTTCTTCGGGTGAACGGCTATGTTTATTTGATCTATTTTACCGTTCTTACGAAGTTCATAATGAAAAACGGTTATGGTAGGATTCGAACTATCGATTTAACTCTTGGGAGAAAATCGTCTTCGCCACTAGGCCACAAGGTCTTGTGCTGCACGGTTATGGTTATTTAATTTACTTTATCCTTTTCACGAAGTTCATAATGAAAAACGGTTATGGTAGGATTCGTCCCATCGATTTAACACTTGGGAGACCATCGTCTTCGCCACTAGACCGTAAGGTCTTGTGCTGGATGACCCTGGTTATTTAGTCTGCTTTATCCTTTCACGAAGTTCATAATAAAAAATAGTTTTGGCAGGATTCAAAACATCGATTTAACATGCACTTGGGAGAAAATTGTCTTAGCCACCAGACCACGAGTTCTTTGCGTGAACGGCTATGTTTATTTGATCTTTATCGCTTTCACGAAATTCATAATGAAAAAAGATTATGGTAGGATTCGAACCATCGATTTAACAGTTGGGAGACCATCGCCTTCGCCATTAGACCAAAAGGTCTTGTGCTGGATGGCTATGGTTATTTAGTTTACCTTACCCTTTGTACGAAGTTCATAATGAAAAACGGTTGTGGTAGGTTTCGAACCATCGATTTACCACTTCTGAGACCATTGTCCTCGCCACTAGACTGCAAGATCTTGTGCTGGATGGCCATGGTTATTTAGTTTACTTTATCCTTTTACGAAGTTCACAATAAAAAATAGTTTTGGCAGGATTCCAAACATCGATTTAAAACTTTGGAGAAAATTGTCTTGGCCACTAGACCACAAGTTCTTCGGGGAACAGCTATGTTTATTTGATCTACTTTATCGTTTTCACGAAGATCATAATGAAAAAACGGTTATGGTAGGATTCGAACCATCGATTTAACACATGGGAGACCATCGTCTTCGCCACTAGACCAAAAGGTCTTGTGCTGGATGCCCATGGTTATTTAGTTTACTTCATTCTTTTCATGAAGTTCATAATGAAAAATGGTTTTGGCAGGATTCGAAACATCGATTTACTACTTAGGAGACAGTTGTCTTAGCCACTAGTCTGCAAGGTCTTGTGCTGAACGGCCATGGTTATTTAGTTTACTTTATTCTTTTCACGAAGTTCATAATGAAAAAAGGTCATGGCAGGATTCGAACCATCGATTTAACACTTGGGAGACAATTGCATTAGCCACTAGACTACAAGATCTTATGGAGAATGGCCATGGTTATTTAATTACTGCATTTCTTTTGACGAAGTTTATAATGAAAATCGGTTATGGTAGGATTCGAACCATCGATTTACCGCATGGGAGACAATTGTCTTCTCCAATCGACTACAAGTACTTGTGCTGAACGGCCATGTTCATTTAATTTACTTTTTCCTTTTCACAGATTTATAATGAAACACGGTTATGGTAGGATTCGAGCAATCGATTTGCCACTTGGGAGACCATTTCAGTTTGACAACCTTCAATCCAGCTGTTTTTGTAGCATTCTAGTAAAATTTTGTATGTTCCTTCACAGGCAGCTAGTGATCTAGAATAAAAATAACCAATGATTCAATATTTTGTCCACCACCACCCAAGGTGTGTGTACATAGCTTTTACTAGTAAACAACTCTAATATATCTTTCCCTGAACAAGTAAAGTTGTCGGGTTTAAATAGAAATAAGCACACTTACAATGATTTCACAACTTCTTCTTCTTCTCGTTCCCGTTTGCTTCTATCCGATTCGTTAAACAAGTTTTTAAAGAAATTCTCTAAAGCTGATAACGTGATGTTATCATTGAATCACCATCTTTTGGTGTATGGAAATGAATATTGTGTTTTCGTACTGCTTAATTCACGACCAATATGTCAGTTGGTCGGCAGCTCTATATATTTTTTATGATATTTATTTCATCTAACGAGTTTCGTACATCTCGACCAATTAATATGGCATTTAAGAGTACTAATTGCACGGATTTGGATGGATTGGCTGCGGATGGCATAACCTTGAGTATTTGTGGAGATATTGCTTTTCGATGTCGGGTCAACATACAACGAGTTGGTTTTGAACCTAAATACAAAGTCTCATTTGCGATTGCTAAAGAAACGAAACATGGATTTGTTAGTCTAGTCCTGTGTACGAAGCCTTCAAGCAGGATCTAACAATGTGTGTGGATGTTTCGCCTAATCCTGGTCCTCAAACTTTTGATAATAATCAGTCGGATGAGATGTCTGAACATCGAAAGCAGTTACGTTTGATGAACACGTTTCGACCCGCTAATAATCCTGAGGAGCTTAGTTCAATGCTTGGGCAGTTGAATCTACAGAAAGGTTGGTTGTTCCATATGACCTTAGGAATATTTGCTATAATACCTACTTCGCAAACACCACCGCCACACTATACAATCACTATCATCCTGCAAATCATCAGGAAGCTATCCCTGTTAGAATCACGGACCGTGTCCCAAAGCCTGTAAATATATATGGCAGAAATTATATTAAGAGAATCAATCTCATCAATATTCCTTTATCAGGCATTGCCAACACTCCTGGTACAGCTGTTACTCAGCTTTGTTCTTTTGGTCTTCTCAACTGACGGTCTATTCGGAACAAAGCGAATTTAGTCAAAGACTATGTGGTTGAGAATGAATTTGATATATTTGCGATTACAGAAACCTGGCTTCACCCTGACAAATTTGATCATATATCTTTTGGGAATTTCACCCCGAAGGGCTACTCCTTTAACAATATCTCGAGACAACAAGGTAGAGGGGGAGGCATTGGTATACTATACAACAACACTTTAAAAGTCAAGCTGGACTCGGCGAAAATGTTCTCACATATTAAGTCTTTCGAAGTGATGGGTATGCAAATCAATGTGTCATCTCAAATTCTAAATATAATCGTATTATATCGACCTCCATGTAGACGATAAGTCGGAATTAACAACAAAAAAAATTCTCAATCTTGTTGATTCTTTTAATCTAGAACAACGTGTACAACAACCAACACACTTTGCTGGTCACACGTTAGACCTTATCTTGTCTCGCCATGAGGAAAATATTGTTCAATCTATTGACGTTCATGATCCATCTATATCTGACCATTACACGGTTACATATGAACTCAATTTTAAAAAACCATTGTTTCAGAGAAGGGTCGTGGAGTCACGTAAAATTAAAGCAATCAATATGGACTCGTTCCTTAATGAAATTAGGCTATCTCCGATTAACACTGGGAACACGGCTGATATAAGTGCGAAAGTCAACCAATACAACTCGGAGCTGCCCAAAATTCTGGATCATCATGCACCACTTATTTCCAGAGAGATAATTATTCGTCCAGCTGCACCTTGGTACACTGAACAAATTAAAAACGAAAAACGTATCAGAAGGAAACTCGAGCGGGTATGGCGTAAGTCAAGACAATCCTGTGATCGTCTAAATACAGTCAGCAATGTCGCCGTGTCAGTGAGCTATTATAGGAAAGTCGTACTCGTTATTATTCTGAAATTGTTAGAGATAATGGGAGTGACCAAAAGAAATTATTTAAAACCGTTGGAAAGTTACTACATTATACCCCTGATTCTCAATATCCTGTGTGCCAATCTGATGAGAATCTAGCTAACAATTTTATGACTTTCTTTGAGGACAAAATTAATAAAATATATGAAGATCTAACGGAATCCACTTAGCTAAATAAAATGTCGTTGTTTGCAGCTAAATGAAATGTCGTTGTTTGCAGTAATCATCAGTTATTCTCCTGGTTTCTCATCGTTCCCAGTCTCTTTATCCTTACTGCGAAAACTGGTTTGAAAATACTAAAGATTTGGTGGAGAAATACTTCAAGTGTGTGGTCTTCTTTTTTCTTTATATTTTGTTATGTAAAAATGTAATATTTTGGTATGTTGATTTTTGTTTAAGTTCGTGATGTATTTCTATGTAGCCTCAGTCTTATCCTAATGGGAATTTTTTTTAGATGTGAAGAGAGGACGGCCAACCGAATTAAAGCTCTAAATGTGCTTTGTAACATATTAGGAACGTTATCTCCACTATATGAGGTATAAAATTTTAGTACTTTGAATAAATTTTAGTCCATTTTTCTAGACATTAGCGATATTATGAATCTTTTTCTAGTTTTATAACTCCGTGTTTTTTACAGGAAGAAATACTTGAGAATTCAGTGTTGCCACATTTAGACCACATTGTCAAAGATCGGGATATTTCTGTGCGGATCCGAGCTGTCCAGCTTCTGGTCGATGTTATTGAATCCTCTGATTCACCGAAAGTTTGCGATGTTTTGCATATAATCGAGAAGGTACTCAATACAATCATTTTCAGACGGTTTCATTTCTCCACTCCAATTTCCCTCTTCATTCGTGATGAGCTGATACTGTACTTCAATAGAAAACTCTTTCTTATCAGTGAAAGCTTCCTGACCTGAACCTAACTATATATCCGCAAATTGGATCGTTTTTCTCGGGGGTCGTGAAGGCAAACGCATCAGTGAAGTAAAAGGATATATTTCATTTATCAATTCCAGATTGCCACTGTCCAGTTGATCCTCTCAAACGATACGTTAAGCCGTCATGTAAAGAACATGTAAGGTAATTATAGAGACTGCAAGGTATATGTAGGAACATCTAGAGACATAAAATTACATCTAATCACTGTAATTTGTCTTTGTTGCGGCAGCCTCAGGATGAAACAGCATAGAAAGACATCAAAGAGGCTGTATTAGGATTAGTACGCTTGTTCAAGGTAATGAAGGACATGCAGAGATTGTCCACACATATTCGTTCATTGTGATGAAGTTATTTTCGTGAACAAAAATAAGTGTAATTTAATGCCACACTTGCTTCTCTTTCAGTAATTTCATTCTATTTTTGCAGATGAAATTGTTTCGTAAACCTCAAGAACGAGCCGAACGAATATTCAATATATTAGTGTACCACATAAAAACTCATTATGACAATGGCTATCGGACGTATAGTGCATCGGAAATACGGCTTTCGGTAAGGCAAATTCAATTCTATTTCTCGCGATTTTTCTATGATGTCTCACATTGTGTTTTCTTAAAGATTCTTCAATGTTTCCTCAGTCTGCGAGCTGACAACGTCTAGGCCTTGTGCAAGACAAAAGTAGAAAAGTTTAATTCACTTCGTATTTTGTTTGTTCTGAAAGAAAATGTTGGTTAATGACGATAGTGCCACGTATGTCAGGTATTCTGCTTCCAAAATTCCTTTTCTTGTTTGCGTAATACATTCTCATTTTTGTTTTAGTTCTGCAGAAGATAAGACAAACGGGATTGTTTCACTGCCTTACAGCGAGGCGATGAATGTTATTCTTGTGTGCTTACAACAGGTAAACTTTTCTATCATAATATATCTGGCATTAAGTTTCGATTGAAGTTCAACTTTCTTCATTTTCTAGGAATTGGAATGGGAGGTGTTGGATGTTCTTCTGAGGAACTTTCCAGAGGCACTGCAAGATAAAAACTTGATACTTTCTGGAAAGCAATATTTACGTTCAATATCTACAGTCTTCTCTAAAATGGAAGGGAAGTGAAGTTGTGTTCTTTTCACACAAAATCATGAACTAAAAATTTTACTTTGCATTCAGGTTTCAAATTACGATTTTCTTCCTGGATTATTTCGTGTTCCTAACGATATGCGCCGACCTCATTTGTACGCTAGAAGTTTTCCAGTACGGTTCTTATCAATCAGTTTTTTGCATATCATAATATCTTACCATAATTATACCAAAACCATACCATACCATAACCATACCATATCATATAATCATATCATATAATCATATCATATAATCATATCATATAATCATATCATATAATCATATCATACCATAACTAACCATAACTAATCATACCATACGATAACCATATCTTACCATAATAATATCACACCATACCATACCATAACGAAATCATACCATACCATAACCATGCATATCATACCATAATTATATCATACCATACTAATGATTTAATTGGATATTTTATTGTAACACGTGCAGGTATTAACGGAGCTGTGTACGTACCACATTTTTATTGGCAAGATGAACAGGTAAGAACCTGCGTGACTTTATTTCAGCGGTTGTCTGTTCTTGCTTAAACGTTGTTGTATATTTCGTCTAGTTTGTCTGATGCGTACTTGGTTGCTCATTCGCGACGTTAAGCGTATCTTGTCTCACCATATGTATGTTAGAAATGTCTTCAGTTATGGCAAGGTATGGCTACTTAAGATTGTCTGGAATTTGAGACGTTTTTTATGTCCATTAGCACTTTGTAAAGAATGAAGTTGATTTAAGTAATTGCAGCGTTTTAGAAGTTTATTACTTTCGAGATATTTGAAATCGTGCCTTGATAATGTGCTCAGTGAATTTACAGAAATGTTTTTCAATAAACTCCAGCCTAAATGTAACGTCTCTTGTTATGCGAGATACTCCTTCACAAGATTATTTGGGTAATAATTTCTAAATTTTCTGTCCTTAGGCTGCTCCCAACATATCTGGAAAAGTTTACTAAACTTTCGCCAACGCCTCAAGTTGTCATACCACTGTTAGAATTTCTCTCTGGTATGTTTCTTGAAGTTACGTAAATTAAGAAATCTTTTATGAAATATCAATGTACCCCCTAAGGAGAGCTAGGTTGTATAAACACTCAATCGTATTCGACGAAAAGTTGCTAACATTCTTTTAAAACGTTTAAATAGCATTGTCAAAGCTTCGTGATTAGTACAAAAACTTCACAGCGATCCATTTGAAACAAGTCATTGGAATATGTTTGCCTCACACAGCATCATCGAGGTTTGTTTAACGCGATAACATCTCAAACTTTTTATTATTGGCTTTGTGAAATTGAATAAAATATAAACGAACTGATATGTTTCACCTTAGATACTCTCAATACACGGTAACTCTTGCTGATAATGTCATTTCATCCTGGTTTGTCAACTGTCCACTGTTGTTAAGAAAACAATTCGTGCCATTGATTACAAAAGTAAGTCCACATGTCATTCTATGGCCACGGAGATTGCTTGCTAAATTTTCAATAGATATTAAGAAGTGGTGTTTAAACTTTATACAGCTTAGGCAGTGTTGTTACATAAACTTGTCCATTTCATGTTACATAATTTTGCTTATATGCAAGCTCGTTTTCAATCATTTGTCCTTGTATTCCTTTAGAGTCTTAACAACGCAGATATATCTTCAGATGCTGCAAACCCATACCCTTAGTCACTAATCCCCCACCAAATTCCATTCACTCCCAAACTCCCTTGAGAAATCAAAGGAAGACTCAAGCAACACACTTAGTTCAGAGATGATGGAAATCGTGGTGATATGATGGTAAAATATACATTTTCTTCTTATTTGACCCAACCAAAAAGGTCTGTATGTTGGTTTCGTATTTTTCTGCACTGTGTTTCAGGGAAGATGACTATTTTGTTTTTTTATAGAACTGCAGTTGTTGAACGACTCCTGCGCAAATAGTGTCAAGAAGTTGGTTGCTTGGCAATGTGTTGATCACGGTTACAGTCAACAAGCAGGAAACTTCGAACATGTCATGCGCATATTGTTCGGCAGGAAAAGTGTTTGTGTGAGATGATTCACTGCAGAAGGGCACGGAGCCTGAGGTTTTAAAAGTTGAGCTTAAGAGAAACAAAAACGAGGCCTCAATTAGTCAGGTAAGGAAAATTCTTTCAGTATCATTGTTTAAATTGGCATACACTGTCTGCCCAGCGTATTCATGCTTAACAACAAAATATATTTGCAAGAGCGACCAAGTTTTAATATTCTTCTAGTGAAAGCTCTTAGGAACGTATTTGACATTTCCATTGATAACGACAGTAATATCGTGTGTTTGAACGTTAAAGATGAACTCAGGGATATTCTAAACAATACAAATTATGGCCCTAGAGTTATTTCCGATAAAAACCTGTCGAAGTTGGTTCGTCATATTGCAATGCATGTTAAATAAATTTGGTCAGTAACTTAGGGTAATTTAAATGTCCGGATGTGATATTGACGGTATACGAATGTTTTTCTTTTTAAGATTGCGTCAGTTATTCACCAAAATCAGAAAAAAACTACAGATACCTAGGCTGTAATTGGTTACAAAGAATACGTCAGATCAAGAGGATTCGAGCTAGAGTTTCTCATGCGGTACCGGAACAATGTAGGTCGCTAGACTTAAGGAAAGACGCTCGTAATATAATAGATTTTACAAAATATATCCTTTGGTAATTCTTATGAGTTGCAATAAAACCTTTACAATTGTTCATCCTTCACTGATGAGCTCAGAATGTTTCGTTATCACGTGGTCAATGCACGACTCTTGCCCTGGAGGAGGAACCCAATCCGGATATAAATGACTTTTTTATCTAAAGTACTTCACGGAAATGCCTTCAGTTGAAATATGAAGAAAGTCGGGCTGATGTTTCAAAGATTTTATGACGCGAAGTTGAATCTTGGTTCATCGTTTCTTCAACGAAACGGGCACTGATAAGACTTCACAGATAAGATATCACAGTGGAAGCCAGTGCTCTTTCGCTGTAGCTTGCCTAGCGGCACAGAGGTCTCAACAGATGGTAGGAAATGACAACAGAGAGCGAACATGATAAAATTTTTATGAATAAAATTATTCCGAAAATAACAAAAAAGATCAACCTGGTTGGGTGACATCTAGAGGTCTAATTTTATTCTTTCTCCAACTATGAGATTTGATGTGAGCCTCATTTTTGTTTCTTCTGTCCATCTATTATTTCTTGAAAACAAATACCATGAAACATGGTTCAAAATATTGAGACATTTTATAAGCACGATGTTTGTAGAATACTTTGCAACGCTTAACAAAAATCCGTAACTGGTATTTTCAATTTGTGTTTATAGCTTCAATCTCGTTCTACTGCAGTTTCCGATAGCAAAAATGAAAGGTAGGATAAATTAATTGTAATTTAAATTTTAATTTAAATTTGATGAAGTATTGTATACCTCAAAACCTTCAACACCACTTTGCTGGTATTAATAAATGACGCTCAGAAAACTTCGAAACATTAATTTGTGCACTTTAGCGAGTTTTCGAATTATGGAGTTTTTTTATTGCTGAGAGAAGAAGCACTGGCTGAAGCCGTTGCTAGATCATTCCTCATTTTTTCATTTTCAGTAATAATCAGTATTATTCACTCGCATATATTTATGTATCTTTCTCTCTGTAGTGGCATTCGCAAGTAAGTGAAAGGAGTGAGCCGTTTGAACCCGTTCTTACTTACGGTCACTTATTGAAAATTACTAGCTATACTATTTACAAAAGTGCTGAAAGACTTCTCTTTAGGCCTCGACTGAAAACCATTATTCCATTGCACTCTTTCATTCATCTCTATAAAAAAAATCACTTTATATTTTGAAACATCTATGACATGAAGAGAAAGTGCAACATTTGGAGAGAAAAACTCACCAAGTGGAAATTATCAAAGAAAGCCAAGTCAAACCTTCCCAAACTTAAAATTTGCAACCCGTCACCAGAGCTGTCGATGGGAATTAAAACATTTGTTGAAGTTTGCAAGTCGATTGTATTGCTACAATATCACGAACATTTTTTTTTTTAATTTGTTTTTATTCTATATCCATTCTACTTTACATATTTCAGTATAAAGTTGTTTTGTATTGACAAGCAATTGCTTTTGACTTACAGATGTGATTTACTACATTATTGAAAATGGCTTGAGTGACGAAGGTGGACTAAGTGGAGTTGTTGAGGATTATGCCATTGCAATGGCGACATAATTGATGAAATCAATGGCTAAAAAAATTCTTTAGTCAACTAGAGTCGTGTTAGAGTACCATGTTTAGAAGGCGTTTGCGACGGACGACGAAAAACAGCGATTAAATTTGCAAAATATGTCTGAAATTGTGTTTTAGTAGGGGTTAAGTGAAATGAAATATGTCGTATCGCAACAAAACATCGTTATTTCTTTGGAAATTTATACTAAATATATTAAAAGCATTTTTTTCATAATATTGCGAACATTTTTAGAAAATAGAAAAAATTAGACTTTTCCGGGTGAATCAGTAATTTTATGCCTAATTAGCAGTTGACCTGGAATGGTAAACATAATTTGCTTGTAAAATATAAAACTGATGATAATTTCACCCTCCAGTGACCACCCCTAAAAGCAACCATTCTGAACCATATAGGCAATTCAGAAAGACTGTAGCTTTGATAATTCAGGATTTAGAGCTATGGCGGTTTGACCGCCATGGTCACTTTACCCTTAAACAATTGAGATAACCTGTTTTGCATGAAATGCACACCAACTCCTTTACAGGGCCTTGACTAGTAAATATACCTGAGTTACACGGGCTGTTGATATCAGAATTGTTTATCTCTTCACGCACTTGCAATAAATCACATCATTAGCAGGGGATGGGTTAACTTTGCAATTCCGGACTTGACTTGATATGTTCATATCAGAGAGATGTCGGTTTTGGAGAGGTACATATTAAACATGTTTACATTTTCAATTGCTGCTGCCATCTTCTTCTTTTGATATATGTGAACGAGTAGATAAGTTATGGATTTTTCTGATAACAGCACCGATTTCATGTATTGAAATGCAACGCTCAATACCCTACACACAACTAATAGCGTAGTAAAATTTAAGATAAATGGTACGATAATTTATTCAGCTTTAGAGAGATTACATGTTCTGACGTTTTGGGTTCATTACGAGAGCTAAATCCAAACAAGGCTACAGGACCCGATATTATACCTCCTATTGCTTAACGAAAGATAGCAGAAGAAGTCTCTACTATGCTTAATGCTAGCCTCCTCCTCAAGCATATCTTATGTATTAATATTAGGCATTTATATTTCGCTTGGGTTAGCTGTGTCGGGGAAGGCGAGGAAAAAGTAGGAGAGATCGCTCCCCGACAAAGCTAACCAAAGCCAATTATAAATGCCTAATATTTTGTATTTCGCGCATAAATTGAGTAACTAATTTAGTTACAAACTTCCAGCCGTACGATTCCGGCTTTTCTCTATCCTTGTTTTAAAGATCCCGGCTTTTCTCATTCCCTGTTATAAAAATTTCGGCTCTTCCCATCTTTTTGTTTTAAGATTCCGGCTTTTCTCATTCCTTGATTTAAAGTTTTAAAGATTCTGGCTTTTCCTATTCCTTGTTTTATCGTCCCCCGTTCCCTTCCTCGATTCCCCGTAACTGGCTTTAAGGCTAGTTTCCACTCGGGAAAAATCTCCTTTGGATCGGAATGGACAGTAAAATTTCTTTTGTCGCTGAGTTCTCAGGCGGCGTTTATACAAAAAAAACTTTTCCGTCCCCTCCGATCCAAAGGAGAATTTTCCTGAGTGGAAACTAGCCTTTAAAGATAGCCCTTTTCCGCCCCTCCCTTGCATATGAACTAACCGCTAATTAAAAATTTTTGCGCTATCACATGACCAGCCTTAACCAGGGTTTTCGCCGCAGCGTGGGTCGTGGAGCGTAGGTAGAATAGCCTGGCCTGCGAAGTTGGAATATGTCAATGTACACACACACGCGAATTACGAAAATTGCACTTGTCAGCAAATCGTCACAAGGTTTAGTAAAATGTCACGTACCCTCAATATTCCATTATGAAAAGGAAAGTTTACTTGAACGAGATCCGCATGTCTTCGGTTATTTGATACAAAAATCAATTCATATGAAGAAACATTGGCGTTGAATTAAAATCGTATCATCATGCACATGGGATAGAAACTTCGTCATAATTATTAATTCGTTTTTTGGCTTCACCGAAAAAATAAGCCTGGAAAAATTTGGCATAAAACGATAGAAAAAAAACATGATTATCTTTAATTTAATTTCAAGATCAAAGAACGTTTTTTGGATCAATATTTAAATATAAGTTACGCTTGTGTTCCTTACAACGGAAACAAGACCACGTGAATGAAACAGCTCACAAATTTTATAAATCTAGCAACATCTATTGTTTGCTTTACTTTAGTTATTGAAAGGTTCCTGTTACTGTTTCAGGAAAGTAGCGGTAGTATATTTACTGTGTTTTAGGCAGAAAATGGTTGTTTATAACAATTGAGTCTCATCATAGGTAAGTGAAGTTTCCTTCTCTTACAACAACAATAGGGCCATTATGGGATACCAGATATGGATACTGCACATCGACAACTTTACAAAAAAAGGTAAGAGTTTCCAGCTTCCCGCCTGCTTCAGGGTAGCGCAGAAAGAAATAGGAATTTTTTCCCCTACCACGGTTAGAACCAATATTTTACAAATAACCTAGTGAAATGCCACTCTGACAATTTTATGATGGTCTGGGACTTTTATTGTTGTCTTCAGATTTCCTTCCTTGGTGTGTATTTGAACTGCCGTATGATCGTTTGTTGGTATCATGATTTCATTCTGCTGGGAAATACTCAATGAAAATGCCTCACTTGAGTCGTTGTCAAATTTGTATTTCAATTGACACATCTTGTTACAAACATACACATCAGGCCTCTGTGTTGGATGATGATGATATCATCGTCTTTGCATATTGCGATTCTAACTACAGAAGATATTTTGTCCTGGAGCAAATCTAATTTGTCTTCTGCTTTTACATTGTAATTCTCGTTCAATATCGTCAACAGGAATCCTTCACCAGTATGTTTTTAGCACGTAAACATTGTTATTGATATCAACAGAAAGGGCCATTAAAATATTGCCTGTAATTTCAGGTAATTCAATCTGTTTAATTTTTCCTTCTTCCTGGATAATCATGATTTTCTAATAAGGCGTAGTACGAGGGAAAGTAAGAACACCCTCTGACTTTTCACAGCATATGGAGAAGCTCTTTTTTTTCATGAAGGGTCTGTTCGTTTGGAGGATGAGGCAATTCCTCTTTTATAGAATTTCTTGCTGAAATTTCGTGCCAGCTTATTATTGGATGAAAACTGCGAGTGGGAAGTTCAATCGTTGGCATGCAGGCGGACAATTCAAATGAACATTTATTACTGAATTTGCAAACATATTGAAACAACACATAGTTGATTAACATAACCGACAGACGTTCTCCACCCGTTGAGTTTTATTCAACAACGATTTGACTCCATCGTTCAAAGACACTGAGAATATCTCTTGAATCAGTTGAATGGCTTGAAAGCTATGCAGCTTCTTCCAAAACGATAAACATTCGGTGATTGCGGTCTCAGGATAATCGAGATGTTCCACTATTTTTGAAACTATTCGTAGCTTCGCTGCAAAAAAATCGATCTTCGACCATAACTAACCATAACTAAATCATACTATACGATAACCATATCTTACAATAATAATATCACACCATACCATACATAACGAAATCATACCATACCATAACCATGCATATCATACCATAATTATATCACACCATACCATAACCAATTTATACCATAATTATATCATACCATACTAATGATTTAATTGGATATTTTATTGTAACACGTGCAGGTAATAACGGAGCTGTGTACGTACCACTTTTTTATTGGTCAAGATGAACAGGTAAGAATCTGCGGGACTTTATTTTCAGCGGTTGTCTGTTCTTGCTTAAACGTTGTTGTATATTTCGTCTAGTGTTGTCTAATGCGTACTTGTTTGCTCATTTCGCGACGTTAAGCGTATCTTGTCTCCCCATATGTATGTTAGAAATGCCTTCAGTTATGGCAAGGTATGGCTACTTAAAATAGTCTGGAATTTGAGACGTTTTTTATGTCCATTAGCACTTTGTAAGAATGAAGTTGATTTAAGTAGTTGCAGCGTTTTAGAAGTTTATTTCTTTGGAGATATTTGAAATCGTGCCTTGATGATGTGCTCAGTGAATTTACAGAAACGTTTTTCTATAAACTCCAGCCTAAACGTAACGTCTCTTGTGATGCGAGATACCCCTTCACAAATATATGATTTTTTAAGTAATAATTACTAAATCTTCTGTCCTTAGACTGCTCCCACAATATCTGGAAAAGTTTACTAAACTTTCGCCAACGACTCAAGTTGCCATACCACTGCTAGAATTTCCCTCTGGTATGTTTCTTGAAGTTACGTAAATTATGAAATCTGTTACAAAATATCAATGTACCCCCTAAAGAGAGCTAGGTTGTGTAAACACACAATCGTATTCGGCGAAAAGTTGGTAGCATTCTTTTAAATCGTTTAAATCGCATTGTAACAGCTTTGTGCTTTGTACAAAAACTTCACAGCGATCCAGTTGAAACAAGTCTTTGGAATATGTTTGCCTTACACAGAATCATCGAAGTTGGCTCAACGCGATAACATCTGAAACTTTTTATTATTGGTTTTGTCAAAATGATTAAAATATAAACGAACTGATATGTTTCACCTTAGATACTCTCAATACACTGTAGCTCTTGCTGATAATGTCATTCCATCCTGGTTTGTCAACTGTCCGCTATTGTTAAGAAAACAATTCGTGCCATTTATTACGAAAGTAAGTCCACATGTCATTCTATTGCCACGGGGATTGCTTGCTGAATTTTCAAAAGATATATTTGCAAGAGCGACCAAGTTTTAATATTCTTCTAGTGAAAGCTCTTAGGAACGTATTTGTCATTTCCAGGCTTCTTCAACTGATAGCAAAACTCGTGCAGATGATTCTAGCCAGGTGCCAAACACAAAATTCGATACCAAAGCATCTGACCTTCTTACCCGCGATTTAAAGGCCACTGGTACCGTATGCTCAGTACAGAAATCTTGTGACTCAAACATCTTGTGACGACCAGCGGTGGGAAAGACTGAGATTTATGAAAGTTTAATTCCAAAACAACTCTTTGGTAAGCCCATTTATTTTCTCAGTCAAATTGTGCTCTGAATGTTTTCGCCCACAACTTGTCAACGATGGGTCAAACCTGTTCAATGTTTCGGTTGGGCATTCTGTTGGCGGAATGTCAAATTGATATTGTTGTATTTCAGATGATTTATGGCCGAACTCATTAAAAAGGAGCCAGACAACGCCTTGAAACTACAACAGAACTTCTTAGCAAGAGCACAGACAGCGTACATTGATTGTAGATCTTGTCAAAGATCGCCTCGCATCGTGTAGAGAAGATGAGGAAACTAATATTGAAGATACCCGGGATGATGTTGAAATGAAGAAAACCGAACTCAAGGAGTCAGGTTTGTAATGTTAAAACAGATCGGCCATTGTTCGCGCATTTACGAAATGAACAAATTATCTGCCTGCATTTTAGACAGCGCAGAACAAAAGATGCTGCTTACAGAACACGGCAGATCTTCACCCTCGTCTTTATTACAGATTCCGGTCAAAAGTTGAATCTTGGTTCGCATTTGTTCAACGACTCGATATTTGAGTCGTAGGCCGAGATATGAACCAAGCGCTTTTATGTAAGAATTTCTCTTCAAACTCGCTTTGCATGAAATTTATTTCGCTGCAAGAACATTCACTATCCATCCCTTACATTGCTACTAACATGACTGGCAGGGGAAGCAGAAAGAAAGAGATCTTTGATTTAGACTAGCTTTTTCATTTTACAATCGTTTCAGATTGATGTCGTACCAGGTTCCAAAGACACTGTTTACACAAGGAAAAACTGAAGGCAAGCGAAATTACCTTTGCAATATGGAGGAAAATATATTTTAATATGACTATATTTACCAATTTTTCTTTCACAGGGAACAGTCAAGCTTATTAACTCGTGAAGGTTTCAAAAGGTAGCAATTTTAAGATCACGAATCATCATCGTGCAATAATCTCAACATCTGTTTAATTTAGCCTGTTTCTGGTAAATCCCTTCTGGATGCAAGTCCTTTAAAACTTTTTGAGTTAAGACGAGGATAAACTTAATGAATCCGTAAGTCAAGTAATAATAATGATAAATTGGTCTTACGGATTATTAAATACTGAGCATTATAAACCGGTAAACTCAGAAACCGGTAATCTCAATTTTGCACTTCGAATTACGTAATTTAATCCTTGTGGTTAAGGTGAGGACTTGCAACGTTACTTATTATTACAGGGTGACGATAGCGTGGGAATTCAGGGGTCGGTAGACTTAGGGAAAGACACTCGTAATATAATAGATTTTACAAAATATGCTTAGGTTTTCCTATGAGTTACAATAAAACCTTTACAATTGTTCATTGATAGCTCAGAATGTTTCGTTATCACGTGACCTATGCACGACTCTTAATGGTTACTGTTAATCTGTTGTAACCACCTGCTGTACTGGTACGATGATTATCACATTTTGTTTGAGCTTTACATACCGGGGAAAACACTCAGCCACGTCGAGTTATTAGCTAATTCCAACAGCTTGTCGTAGTATTCATTGTGGAATAATCTACAGAGGCACGTTTTTGCCATTTCATCCTTTAAAAGATTAATCTGGTTTATTGATTCCGCAATATCGATTTTTTTTTCTTCTTTAATTGGACCGTCAATGACAAAGTATGATCCAGAACATGTTGGGTGATAATGAGAGCAGCCATAAATTCAAATTTCTCCACGTTGCAAAATGAGACTGTGCGTCACTAGCTAATCTAGGAAATGGCCCTTCCTGCGATCCTCCAAACTGCATAAAATTGAGTGTTCGTAGATAACTTGAATGCATCCAAACAACCATCGCGGGATCTTATTCGTTCTACACATCTCGTGTGGAAGGCTTGCGAGCTTGTTACGGGTTAAACCAAACTCTTTCATCTTTTTACTTAGATACTGTGAGCGGATAGGGAATCTGATAAAAAAGCTGGCGATATTTTGTGCCTGACTCAACATATTTTTCACTGGAAGAATTGAACACGCTTTGGCAACAATAAGGTTTAAACGATGACTGGAGTAATGAACATGCAACGCCTTCGGGTTTTTCTCTAATATTCTCTCGAAGATGTGTAGAGATTTAACTGCAATATTTCCTACAGCGGTCTACTTCATGCAGTCACCCATGACGTAAGTTGACAATTTCTTATTTGTACTTTTCTGCAGACAAAATCCTGTGTAGAGAATATTATTGCATTTTTACTGAGTTTTAATGTTCTGTCAAAATCTGGATTAAGGCTGTTTTCCACTCACGTGTTTTTCATACGCACGTTAGTTTTCTGCATATTTTAGTATGCATTAGTTGACCTAGATTTACAACAATAATATAAAGGAAGGGAGAATAATTTAAATTGGCAGATTGAAGCTTATTATAATCATAACCATGTACGTATGGACTCGAGTTTACTTGATAGTCGATAGCGTCGACAGCAAATGACATTGAAACGTTTGTATGAATATTTCGAAGTCCTGACAGTATAATTAATATCCCGTAGGTTATTTCAAGCAAATATTTGACTAGCGACGTCGAACAAGGCCAGTTAACCGCGTCGTGGATCGTAAACTGACCTCAATACAGAAAGTGGGACAAAAAGTCCCCACTTTAGCCAAAATACAAAACATTTTGTTCTAGGCCTCTCAGTTCCCGCCTCGCGCGTATAAGGAACGTTAAGAGGCCTAGGGACTACGCTGCGGTAACTCTGGTTGCTGAGTTGACTGGGTCCGAATCCATGAAATGGTAGATTTGAAATTTTCTCGCCAGAAGTACGGCTGGAATATTAAGTCTTTTAAACTCCAATATATATTTCAAACGATTTTAAATATTTTGTAAGGACTTTTCCCGGAGAATAAAGAAAGACTTATCATTAATGCAATCACAATGCTCATTGCTCACGAAGGTATATCTTTGCCAATAAATATATTTAGTGTTCAACCCTAAAATATACATATTCTGACTGCTATTACCTTCACAGGTGTTCAATATATACATAAAATAGTTAAAATGTCTCGTCTATTTGCAGGAGACCAAAACAAAATATCAGATAAAGATCTCGAAGCACTGTTTCACGCTTTGAGACATTAGGTTGGATCCAAAGCAGGTTTCACAACGCTCAGTAGGTGAGAAACGTTTATCTTTAACCATAACACACGCTGTTTACTCAACCAGCTCACTTTCTCTAGACCGTGTTTCTGTTTTGTTTCTACAGCTTCTATGAGAAGGTTGGTGTGAAAACTGTGAAAGCTTTGAAGAGGAATAATGAAGCCGTGACTCACGCCGCTGTCGACATGCTGTGTGCTCTGATGCAGGAGAGGGCTTTCCTTTAAGCGGCCAAAATGGTCAGACCGGTCATATTTAAATTTAAAATAGAGTTCGTTAAGAATATAGTTGCGAAATTTCCGCTAGACAGATGCAAGTAACGATATACTTGAACGCAGAGTTCTTGAAACACTCTAAAATACCAGTAATCTGTCTGTACCGAGATCAACAATAGGACCGGTCTGGCCGTTTTTCCGTATAAAGGAAAGCGCCAACACTTTAACGATGAATTTCCTGGTAATATGTTGCCAAATCTGTCACTGTCATTAGTGTTCCCTTTAACTTGCAATCCACATAAACTCAGCCAACTTTGAAATCTGAATGTTAACAGGATCCAATTTTATCGAAACCAATTCTGTTTTTTATATAGCCAACGCACGATAACTATGACATTCGAAAGAACAGATAAACAAAAGCTCTTTGTTATCCTCTGAAAAATTTCTAAGCAGTTTGTTGGAAATTCTCACGATAAATGTGGTAAGATGTGCGGTGTTGGTTGCCTATAATCTATGCTGAACCCTTGCATTTTATTTTTCCATCCCTCTTGTATGTATATAGCTTTGTTTTGGAAGAGAAATTCCCTTGCAAAACCCAGCAAGTGATTCGTAGCAACTGCCTTTCTAATTTGAACTACCTTTCTAACTAAACACAAGAAATAGATTAACCATGAAAACTTTTCTTCTATATTCGTTCTACTGGGGTTTTAGTTATAAGTGGATTGCTTGATTTTCTGACGTTTGCTCTTGTTCCTCCTTACAGTTTGTTCTAGTTGCTTTGCAATATATTAAAATAATACGGGGGTGAAGTTGGACATTCATGTAAACTAATAGTAAGGTGTGATTGCTTCCAATATTTTGAATCAACTCAATGTAGTCTGTTACAATAAATCGACTATTGCATATTCCTCTTAGTGAGACAACAGATGATGAACAGTTTGGGAAATTACTGGAGAAAGTTGCAGGTATGCTACAAAGAAATTTGAGGAGCTTTTTTTCAACTTGTCTTCTTGGTAGTTTATGGCTCTTTTACTGAGGTTGAGAGTTGATTAAATAGCCTTCTCTCTTTACCTTTTTGGTGAAGTTTACCACGTCCACTAGCTTGACCCATGCATAGGAGCAACTCATGAAGTCTGTTATTTGTTTGTCTAGAAATGGGTCATTGCATTTATCGATTGTTCCAGGTAGGTTTACGACAAACTAAATAATAGTACCAATTTTTACCATTTCTTCGCTTATGTATGTTTTACTATTGCCCCGCTAATGGTTCTTACCAATCGTGGTTTTGAATTCGTTCTTCAACAATTTAGCATCCGTCGACAACAATTGTGAAAGTGCTGGCATGGTTCTGAAGGCGATAATCGAGGTACGTTTTATTCATTCATTCATCCATTGAGAATTTTCTGCCTTTGACGAACGTCATTTATAACGCTCTGCATTTTTTTAGCCGTGATGAATGTACATATTAGTTCAGTTGATATTTAAGAGGTTTTAAAGGGTCTTAATTTTGAGAGGTATATACACACTTCAAATCAAGCCAGGAACAGATGACGGAAAAATGAGTGAACTATAGATCCTCCGGCGGGAATCGAAACCTACGCTTTTGCGATGCCGGTGCAATGCTCTTGTCACTGAAGACGTACAGTTGACTCATTTTTCCATCAACTGTTCCCTGCTTGAATTTGAAGTGCGTATAATACCACTCGAAATTAAGACCCTTTAAACCTCAAGAATATTCCTGCATCGTGTGAAGTGCCTAAAATCATCTGTTAATATTTAGTTAGAACTTCACTTTAGGAAGCTGATGAAGAACCGCGGCAAAAATACAAGTTCTGGCGCTTGCCGAGGCGCTCTACCAAAACGCTTACGCATGGCCATGTTTACGCAAAGCACTGATAAAACGTTCGCTATTGAACAGGTGCAAATTAGTGTGATAATTAAACAAAATTGTTGCAGAGGTATAGCCTCTATTCCATCCGCAGGACCAGAGTTGTATTTTAGCAACATTCTCAGATTCATCTTAAACTTGTGATTTTATAATCCTCTATATACTAGCTATCTGTAAATAGTTCAATTGAGACTAACAAGCATACTCCATAAGTATTTTTTAATCATTATTGTTGGCATAGCATCATCCAACAGCAATGGCATTACTTGCGAGAATAATGTTCGTATTAAAGTAGTTATAGTTTTTAATGTCTAAAATATACAAGAAAGTTTAAATGCGAGATTTCTTGTTCATAATTTTTGGTTCATAAACAATTATGTAATAAATTTGAATACGATTTTCACAGCCTGCTGGTTTGCTCTATTACCTTGAAAGCCCTGACGAAGTAAGAAATCTTTGAAAACTTTTTTGCGAGGGCCATTATTTACATAAACCCATTGAGGTGATTCTGACTAACCAATCGTATTCATGACTAAGTGGTATCAACTGCTTTGGTAACTAAACTCCATCATTCATCCTTAAACTGTGCCAACTGCCCCACTGAGGAAATAATTAAATGGTAATTCATTCAGAAGTGTAAAACCTTTTTGTAAAGAAACAATTTTGTTAGAAAGTTTTTATCTTTCCTTCAGCCACCAGAGACTGAAGAAGATCGTTTATCAATTCGTGACAATGTAAAGCTTGCAGAAGTACGTTTTAAATCAACAATCGTGTTCCAAAATTTCATAATGCATGCTTGCATGTACGTATAAGCCTGTTATTTCACGTGCTATACTTGTGTCTTAGAGCTCTGGAAAAACGAGGGGAACGTTGAGGAATCAACTTGAAGGATATCTCTCACATTGGAGGACAAAAATAAGATTCAAATCCAGGAAAGATGTGAGAATTTAAATCCAGTTTTTTTATTACAAGTAAGTGTTCGTATTAAGAAAATGGGAAAATGTTTTAGTCGTTTGAAAGATGAAAAAGCAATGATATTTAAGCGGATCTTTTTTACAGATTCAGTCAAGATCTGACAGCGTACAACCTGATTTGGAATTACAAGGTGAGTCTCGAAGTTAAGGTTAGTTTCCGTTGAAAATATAGGATATGGAAATGTAATGGAGGATTTCCTGTCGCTATGAGTATAACAAGACAAATTCAATAGTCCTGACCTCTTTCTCTAAACTGTTCTCGTAAAAGAGTATGAAACAATTTCTTATGTTTTTAATGTGACAGACGCGAGAGGAACTTCTGGGGCACTCGAATCTGATTTGCACGCATTTGCAATGGAAAAAGATCTGAGTGGAAACTACGTTGTCTTTTGGAATCACCTTTAGTTTGAAGTCCTGTATGAATGTTTAGCTGATGAACTGAAACAGGTTATTGATAAGCCTAACTGCTCTAGCTTTTTAACAGTTCTTCATAAAGCGTCCCCCCCTTATTCCTCGATAGGAATCAAACTCAGTAACGTATCTCTGCTATCAGGTGACTATTATTTGAGAGTCTTGTTGGAACAAAAACGACGAGGAGACGCCGATAACAAATGTGTGAGTCCACGACATTTATCTATCAGGGTTTGCAAATATTCAAATTACTTTCCATGTGCTTTTCTGTCTGGCTTCCCCCTATTCTCTTTATTGCTGCACAGTTCACGCAATGTTATTTGTCCTGCAGAATGTAGTAGAGAAGTATAGAATCATGGATGAAACCATTCAAGATTCGATCGACTTTTCTATTTTGTTTTCAGGCTAGAGTTGTCTAACGATCTGTATCACTGATTCCTATTGACAACTAAACCAACTATGAAAGCAATGTGCCTTCAGGTGAGGATGTCGTTTAGCGGGAATGTAGCCATGTGTAGCCTTCGAAGAATGAATTAAACAAATTGGAATATTTTATTCACAGGCGATGACTAAAGTTTATAGAAAATATCACGAAGAGATTGGAGCTTTTAATGACACGAAGCTAAGGATCATCTGTTATTGATCCAGTGTTACTGCAGGAGCCTGAACTAAACTAACTTTATTCATACTGTTTCGTATTTTTAGCATTTACATGAAAATGGCATCACTAACAGGGATTGGAAGGTAAGCACGCCCTAATTTATTTTTCACTGCTGTCTTTATATCCTAAACTTTAACGACCATAATTTAACTTTTTCTTCTTTAGCCAGAAAATGTTTTATTGTGTTCCTCGTATGATGAAACGCTTATAAAGGTTTGTGTCGGTTGTGTATTGAACTTGTGTTTAAATTGCCCTTTAAATTGTCTTTGAAGAAACCATTCGATGTGACCATTGCCAGCAAATCCTGGAAGTCACTATAATCTCAATTCCGATTTTTTTCCGTGATTTCGTTTTACGAAAGCAGAGCGCATTCTGCAAACGTTTTAGGTTCAGTTATTTCTCATTGTTACAGATCTCAATGATAACAATTAATTTTTTAGATCAGAATTCCTATATGGAAACACTCTGTGGTACCCCTTACGAAAAATTCCTATAGGATCCTATAAGAATTCGTATAGGAAATTCAATTTTTATAGGAATTTCTATAGGATATTTATATTCCTATTAGAATTCCTATAGGATATTCATTTTCCTATTAGAATTCCTATAGGATATACATATTCCTATGAGAATTCCTATAGGATATTTATATTCCTATTAGAATTCCTATAGGATATTCATTTTCCTATTAGAATTCCTATAGGATATACATATTCCTATGAGAATTCCTATAGGATATTCATTTTCCTATTAAAATTCCTATAGGATATTCATATTCCTATTAAAATTCCTATGGACACTAATATTCCTGTTATAATTCCTGTGCATATTTCATAGTAATTCGATTTTAATCCACCCTTGTTTTCCGAAATTTCTGTTCGAAATTACTCATAATAGTAGTCTCACAGCATGTTTTTTTGATTGGAATTTCCGGTTTTTCAGGGTAAATAGTGTCACCCATTTTTCTTATTTATAAATCCCCGATTTTGTTATTACTTCAGAGATATTATAAAACAAGTTACTAGTACAGCTAATGTCTGTTAAAAATGTGATGCAGGAAATTTATTAAGTGGATTAAAATCAACCCATCAGGTTTCAAAACATGTCCCGTCCATCTTTTTGACAATTTTATCTGCCTATATATAGTGCTTGACGATCTTGTAATACTTACTTATCAAAGGTAATTAAAATAGGTAGAATAGTGGTAAACAACAAAAAACAAACCCAGGTTTGGAAATTTTAATTATCTACCATTCTTCAAAAGTGTTGTACAATATATAACATACATAAAATGGAAAACGTGTCGCTAAAAATTACATTACGTACACTACAATATCTCTATTTACATATATTTACATCCTATCTATATCAATTGTCATTGATGTCATAAGGAAGTGGAAAAAAGTATTTTTTCCCTTCCAATTTCATCAAAATACACTTCTTCCTAATTTGATTGGGATAAATTGCTATTTGTACAGCAGCAGGCTCTACTTCTCTCAGGAAAAAGCTTTCCACATTAAAATCGGGGTCTCTGTACAGCGCTCTACCATGCTCAATCTTTGGTTGAACCAACACAACATTATAAGTACTGCATTTGCAGTATTGCAACTCTTCCATAGTGCATAAACACTCTGGTTTAATTATTAGAAGACCTACAATAATACCGTATCTATACTGGCCATGTTCAAATGCTACATTTCTGTTCACATGTCTCTTTGCTCGAACATAATGTATACTTGAGTACAATTTCTTATCTGCAACAAATCTGGAATACATCAAGCCACAGCGCTTTTTCACTTCAACACCAATCAAATTTTGCACAGCGAGCACTTGTGATGCAGAGAGCTGGATAGCTCTTCCTTTGCCAACACCTCGAACACCTTCTGCTAGGGACACATCGTTGTCAAAAGACTTAACATCTCTCAACTTCTGAAACAGTTGGTAAACAGCGGGGCAACTTTCATCGTTGATGTATTGCTTAGCAAGTACAGGAATCCTTTTGGTAATCACGTATGTCTCTACAATTTGTCTCGGAATATGTTGCGTACCGTGAAACATTTTTTGCAATGTGTGATTGTTCGACTCAAAAATAAACGCTGCAGAAGACCAAAGAGGGCCACAATCTCGAACTGACTGAGCAAGATGGATCAACTGATGCACGTTGAATGTACAATATTTCAAGCCATACAATTTTTCAACTTCAATAACAAACTTTGTTAAACAACCTTCTGCAGAATTGATATCATTTTCCGTGATGGAATCACCAAGGAGAGAGTACACGCCGTAAACAAACAAGAAGAAATGCTTTAGATGTGTTGATGGAAGTATGCCACGGAGTATAACGAGACTGTAGAAAATGAAGCCTCTCCACTCTGATGCTTTCCAGTGATTTCTATCACTAATCGACCTCGGTGCACGGCTCATTTCCCCAGGAACTTCAATAGAATATAGTCGGGCATTGATCTCTTCTTCACTTCTACCAATGTAGAAACTTTTCTCATGCTGTCGACTATCCATCCACATGTTTACAAACTGACGCGTGACACCCAAACAGACACAATGCATGAAGTCAACAGCAACCCCTGCAATACAATATTTTTAAAGAGTTAACAAAGTTTGTTCTGTGCTAGTCCACAAAACATAATGCTCAATGCATGCTTTATCGAGGCACCCGTGGGCAAATACCCTACTTGGCAAGGGGTCCCTGAATTGGGCAAGACTATTGGGCAACAAAAGAACGCAATCAAAATCACATCTACCAAAAGAAGAAAAACATGTACAGTATATTTTTAATTTACCAGTTATCTATGGCGTAACTGACGCTTACTAGACGCACAGACCCCTGGAAGAACTTTTGGGAAATAATTAAGTATACTTTACCCCGAACTTGGTCGAAAGAAGGTAGAATTCCAACAACGGATGGTCCTTTGACTCCCTTGACATCCTCGCCTTTTTGGATTGCTCGAAGACCATATTCAACTTGCTTTTCAGCTGTTCGCATCTTTGGAGGGCCTCTGTAAGGATAATATCTGGTTGGCGGACCACCATTATCAATAGTTTCACCGGGAAACTCACACCAGTCACATCCATGTTTACCATTGAACTGTTTACAGTTTTTGACAATGGCTCTTGCTGGTGAATCGGCACTGAGAATGTGCGCAAAAACCTTTACTTGCTGTCCATCATTTTCAAACTTAAGACCAACTGTCTCAAGGGATTTGCATTCTTCAATAAATGGCTTAAGAAAAGTGTTCATAGCTGGTTTTGTTGTTCCAAACCAGAGGCCATGCAGAAGGATGTGCTTCTCTCGTAAGTGAGGAGGCAGCTCGTTAATTGCACTTTGCACTGGCCAAATTGCATAATTAGACGATTCAAAGACAGGAATTCCGTCTGTGTTCCACGTTAGTGATAAATCATGACTGCCAGAAAAGTTATGATTCTCTGCTAACTTGCCATATAGTTCTGCAGATGTTATGTCAGAGATGACACCCGTGGAATTTTTGTTCCTAGTGAGACGGTTCATTAAATGTTGTCTTAATTTTTCCTCACCAAGCAAGTCTTCAATCTGACGTTTCATGGGTAGATATAAGAAATAGTTGCCGTTCTTGGTACACTCATCAACATTAAATAGTTCCCCACAAGATTCACAATTTCTTTCCACTCTGCTTTCACCAAGGTAAAACAAACACATTGGACAATAGAAGTGAATCTGAAAAATGAAAAGCAATTTGATCAGTGGTATTTTGGGAAAAGGCCATCTTAAATGAATCCTGATGTAGTGATTGTGAAGCAAAAATGTTGAATAATTAACCAAAGACCGCCTCAGGTCCCCAAAATACCCATGTAGGTTAAACTAGAGTATTAGTATCTACTGCTATGTTAGTCCAGTTATCGGCAACAATTAGTTTAACTGAACCAGTACTATTTATGTGCCCTACTATATATTATTTCACTTTTATGTTTAACTCCAGTGATATTTTATTTTGAATAAAGCGTATAATCAGGCCCAGGTTCTTCAAAGGTGGATTAGGACTAACCCTCAGTTAAAATATGGGCTTCTGTTTTAGCTTGCGTATTTTAACACCTCTGTTTATTTTTTAAACAAAACTTCAGAGAAGTAAACTGCTATTTATAAACAGGCTGTCAGAAAGTTTACTTTTAATTTTCTAAGTTAACCTGGGGACAAGCTAACCCAGAGCTCCTTGAAAAACCGGCTTTAGGTATACATGGGGCAAAGATCTCATTGGAGGTATATACATGGGGCAAAGATCTCATTGAGATTCACTGTTACTACAAAATTTTATATCAGACTGAAATACAGTAATCCATATAGACATGCGTCAGAACCATATATATATACATGTAGATATTTTACCTGAAATAAACCACAATTAAATGCTTTGAAGAACTTATATTTCGTTGCTGGTATAGAATCTGGTAAAAGAACATTCAACAGAACCAACAGATCTTGTAGTGCCTCATGTGTAAGATGATGTCTGATTACATACGACATTACGAGAAGGAGACATTGTGCTGTAGTAACATTAGATCCTTGATAAAGAGGGTTTTCATTCAGTAAGCCTTCTTGCTAAATAAGGAAAAAGATAAACAAAGGCTATTTCAATTAAAGTTGTCTCACCAAACGCTTAAACCGAGAGATTAATAGACTAGCAGCCTAAATAGGCAAGAACTGATCAGCTCCTAATTATACTACTCATAATAAATCCCCACGGTATCAAAGTTTGGTATTGATACAAGTATCGAAGTGGTATGGTATCAATTCAAAAATGCTGATCATCACTAGCTTGTAACTAAACTGTGTGACAATATCATTTAGGGACAAAAAAAGACTTATATCAACATTTCAATGTGTATAAAACATCCCCAGGTCAATACATCTCAAGCCATGTCAAAACAAGCCAGAGTAAAAAAATGAACTCAAATAAGACTGGAATGCACACTCTCTGACTCAAGATGGCAGAACATGCTTGTAGGTATGTGAGGGTTTCCAGTCTTATTTGAGTTCACTGGAGTCGAAACATCCCCATGTGAAAATGCTCAGCCCCAGGCTCATTTCAAGACCAGGTCAAAAAATCCAAGAACAAACTGTTTAAATTTTAAGCTTGACTTCAGGAGTGGATACACCAGAGTACACCACAAGGTACACTGAAATATATAGCCAGCTATATGTCACCCAGGTTTAAAACTCAGTCAAAGTATATTCACACATAAATTTGACTTGCCTTAAAAATATCAATAAAACATTTTGACTAATAGAGGTGAAGTGATGTTTTGACAAGTGTAAAATTAGAACAGCCATACATATATGTACCTGCATATTTGTTCCAGTTTCTGCCTCATCAAATATATTATCAAGGTCCTCCCCCTGGGGTTCATGGGCCTCTGTCTCATTTAATTCAGGGTCAGGAGCATGGTTATCCTGTAAAAATTATAAAGGGTTTAAATTATTAGACTTTTATTAACCCTGTTCACAAAGTAAACTTGAACAAGAACATTCTTACATAAACGCTAAATATATATCGAAGCTTGTACCTGCAAATCGTAATCATCGAAATATACTTGTTCATTATTCAAAGCCAAAGGATAAGGATGAGTTTCGACATGATGATCAATATTAACCTCTACTAAACGCCGTTTACGCCTGTCATGTAAAGTAGATTTTGGAACTGCAATACTTGAATCTACTTCGTATTGTTTGTATGGGCCCCTATGAGGCATTTTAAAGACTTTTAAGAAATAATTAAGGTTTCCGCCATACAAACATAAAATATCTTTCAGAGCAGTAGCAGTATTGTTGTGGAATTTTTCGTTGTGTTATTGTGGCAGTGTGGTCATTAACTAATCAGATCAGTATTTCTGATTGGATATTCCCATGGCAACGCGTCGATTGTGACCAATCAATGTCTTCAAGTATGACCTCATTTACATTTCCCAGCACTCCATGCATGCCACATGGCCCACATGCGTAATTTGCGTTGACACTTGACATTCAATACTTCAGCGTCTTTCGATTGCCTTTATATTTACGATAAAAAAGTTCAACTTTAAAGCAATATTTTTGCCAAATGACGATGAAATTTGCTATGTACGAGTTTTGTGAAGACAGTAGCTGTGATGTGGGGAAAGTCATTGGATGATAAGCGAGGATGAGTCTTCCTTTAACAACAACGATTGGGTCATGAAGAAGGAAATCCTAGTACGTTGGCCAGTACAGCCGAAGGACTATTCAAAATGGGCTAACAAGCATGGAAAGTTCCCGCTGGATTTAGGATGCGCAACTAAAACCTACGCTGCTCGAGTACTAAAATTCCATGGTAAGTTTGACTTTATGTAGCTATGTAGGGTAAGCTTTAATTCCCTGGCAAGCTTGACTTTACACATTCTGTTATAGTCTTTGAAAGATTATTGAAAGTATGTTATGTATTCTTATGTTAATATTAACGCGATGAAATCTATAGATATATACAATTATTTGTTTGATAAGACGGAAAATAATTCAACTACAGCTGTATATTATGTTATTCTATATAGCTGGTCATGGCAATGGCGTCAGCCTGTCGTTTTACTACCGGTTTATTTATTTAAATTTGGCGCGCATTCCACGCACAGGATGTGTTATATATAGAAGCTTGCATAATGATCATAAATTTGCCATGTTTAGAAACTTTGTTTTCTACCGATCTAGAAGGTGCAGTGTATATGATCTGTTTTATAAAGTTTAATAAATTTATTTTATCCAAATTTCTCAATTAGGATATCTGAATGTAGCTCTATTATACTGCATCCCTAAAAAAATTATATTTTTTATAACAATACAATTGCCACCACACTTCCAGCTTTTATTACACTTGTAAACGTTCAAGGTTGCATAAGTTTTTTTTCAGCCAAAACAAAATTATTGTAGCATGATCCTCACATACTTGTTCCATCCAACAGATGATTATAATTGCCTTTGTGAGGTGATGAAAAATTATCTAAGCACTGGCACAACACAGACACCTTCAAGAGGAAGGGGGCAAAGAAATGGCAAGAGGAGTGATCGCTTAGATTATGGAGATGATAAACAACCATTAGAAGCAGTAAGTTTCTTGTTATTTTATTTAAATATACTTCGCGAACTTGTCTGACGATAACTTATTGACTATATATAAGAAAAATGCTATATTTGACTATCAAGTTGGTGCTGAACAATTTTGCATCCTTGCCAGTGGAAGAGTCCTATTAGTTAAGGAACTACTGTTTTTAACCTATTAATAGGCAGATTTGAGCATTGATGTGCCAAGTGTATATAGCAAGTTTACTCTGTAGTCTGTCTATATCAGTAGAGAATTTTACTGTTCATTATTTCAGTTGAAATGTCCTGTAAATTAATGGAATAATTTCTTTTTGTGAGTTTTTGATAAATAAAAGACAAATATTTGAATCAATTAAAAAGCAAACTTTGAGTTTTGGTAGAGCTATTCAATTTTACCCACTTTAAATATTTTATCTGATCTTGTATATTTAATGCCCTTATTCTGTGTTAAAACATATAGCCTTGTACTGTAGATTGAGGGTGTGTCTTACATGAACATGTATTTTCATGTTGTAATATAGCCTGCAAAGAAGCAAAAAACTGCCAAAAAGAAGGTGACAAATTCCATTATGTCACATGAACATATTGCCATGTTGAAGGAAAAAGTGAGGGGAAAGCAGCCTAATGTTTTTTTTGAGGTACCGATACATGTTATATGTTGTATATGTATATATTTATGAGCATTGACAATAATTAACACCAGATCATTTACTGATCAGTGAAGAGTTTTGCTACTTTATGGGTTAGCACCATTATAAAATAAATAAAATATTCCTATTCCTTTTAAAAGATTACAATTTTATTTCCACCTTGCTTTTTATGACAACTACTTAAGAGGACTAATTTAAGAGCTCAGGTTAAATACCTGTAAGCCTGAATGCACCAGTTTAGTTGATTCTGGGTATAGGTTTGAAATGCTGATGGAATAATTATTTTTATTAATTTCATAAAGGGCAATTCTCCACAATCTTCTGATGATGAATCTGGGTCAGAGGTAGATAACATGAGAAGAGTAATTGATGCGAAAGACAGGGAAATCGAGTCATTGAAAAGACAAATTGCTGATATGAAGGGTACAATGATATCATATGTCAGTTTTTTCAAAATTAATATTAATTTGATTATCTAAGTCAGAATGTGTTGAAACAGGATTATTATTTACTGAAATTTTATAAAGATAATATTAAATATATTATACCAAAATGTTTCAGCTGAAGTCTTTATAACAAGCTTTAAAAACTTAATAAGTAGCCTAACTATAATGATGGTTCTTTTTATATGTTTAAAACTTTAGCTTCAATTTTCTCTACTTAATTAAGATTGATTTATATTATAGATATGCAAATTTACAAGATGTTGTTACCCAACTAAAGCATTCAGTGGGAATATTGGATCAGTTAGCTTCAGTTGGATTCAATGCAAACAGCAGGGGATTGGTGCCCCTGACACAATTAAAGATGTTTCAAAACGTCCATCTTCACCAACTGTTACCATTGCTAACAAAGCTTCCAGTTCAGACAGTGAATCTGACAGTGTAAGTCATGTCCACATTTATACGCATAATAATTTACTGAGTGTTCAGTCAATTTAGCAGTAGAATGTTTCTGGTATTTCTTCAAATATAATTATGTGACAACAATAGACCAATTTTTATACCAGACAATATGGTTGGAGGTAATAGCATTTGTAAGGGCACCACTGTTAGTGAAATTATATTTATCATTTATTGCTTTCATTTAGATCCTGCTTTGTCCGGGTGTAGAAATAAGCAAAGGGCAAAAGAGAGTCTTATCAAGTAAACTATCTGCCAAAGATTTTGTTTATTCAGCACTTCCAATAATTTGGTCAAGGGAGGTGCTGTGCACACATTCTGTGACTGGCCGGAAGTGCAATGCACATAAAGAAAGAGAAGCAAAGCCCCAACTTGATGCTGAGAAAGTGGATAGTCTTTGCAGTATGTACATAAGTATTTTAATCATTGTTCATTTTTACTATATTTTATGAACAAAATTTATCAAATGTTAAACTATTTTTGTGATGTGATGTGATTTTCCAACTTTATGAAACTTCAACTACTATGAAACAGTTGCACAAGTTGAAATTAATTGGAATGTGTTATTTGTTTTAATTTATTAGGTTATGTGGAACAGAAATTGGGGTCACTCAAAAAGAAGTGAGGAACCTGATGACAACGAAGATAAACAATATTATCAAGTGCTGCAAACAGCAAAAAATTGTTGAACAAAAAAAATGATTAAGTATCATATATGAAACGTTTATTTATACGACCCATATATAGGTAATATATTATATGTACCAGTATTTATTTAAATCCTATTGCTTTATTTTAAATTATCTGTTGATTTAAATTAGCCCCTATTTACACTATACCGGATTCGCCTCGCATCACGAGATTTTCGTTTGCCGTTAAAGAAGCAATTAATGACTATAGTAGCAAATGCATATGTAAGCTTGACAGATTTGCCATAATTTTTTCAGTCTTTGACATTAAAAATCCTGACAGTCCATCAATATCTAGATGTAACCCACTCCTATAACATTCCAGTATAGTGTAAACGAGGCCTTATTAGGCTTATATATGTAATGTACACCCATGTCAGTATTGTAGAAAAAAGGACAGGCCCAACATTAAATTATTGTTAACATTAGAAGAAGGTATCCTCATTATTATTTATATTTGTGCCATTGGTAAACTCCAGACATTTGCAAAATATTTCT